>NC_056749.1:675016439-675125481 GCF_019279795.1 Protopterus annectens | reverse complement strand
AAACTTCTCCCCACCAAAAGGGCAAATATCTATCCCAGCAGAGTGCTGCCCCCCTGACATCTCAGATGCTCAGGTGAGAGCTGCCCTCTCCAAAGCAAAAAACACAGCATCAATGGGACCAGACGGTGTCCCAGGCTGCGTCCTACATGAACTCCAAGAAGAGCCAAACCCAAACATAAAACTACTGTTCAATCTCAGCCTTACTACAGGATATGTACCCAAAGAGTGGCGTACAGCAACAGTGGTCCCTCTCCACAAAGGTGGTGCCTCAACGGACCCTGGAAACTATCGCCCCATAAGCCTGCCTAGCTTGGTCTGCAAAGCTATGGAAAGGATCATCATAGACCTCATAAATAAAGATATTGGGGACCTAAAGACACTGGATCCTACCCAGTTTGGCTTTGTTAAGGGCAGATCCTGCCTCTTAAACCTGGTTGACTTCTTTGAAACAGTCACCAAGGCCATTGACGAAGGGAAGGTGGTCCACACAGCCTATCTGGACCTCGCAAAAGCCTTCGATACAATACCCCACTCAGGCATTATAGATAAGCTCACCAGCTTAAATATAAACCCCTATGTCACTAGATGGGTTGCAAACTGGCTCAAGGACAGAACCCACATGGTTAGAATTGCTGGAGCCATGTCAGACTCCAAACCAGTTACAAGTGGCGTCCCACAAGGCTCAGTCCTGGGACCTCTCTTGTTTGGTATATATTTTTCGGAGGTACAGGCCAACACGGAAGGACTGTGGCGGACCAAGTTCACAGATGACTGCAAACTGGGCGCCATAATCGACTCTCCAGCTGACACAAGCATCCTCCAAAAGGGCCTCATAGAAACAGACAACTGGTGCCAGAGCCATGGCCTCAAGCTAAACGCCAAAAAGTGTATAGTCATCCCCTTTGGCAAAAACAAAGTGCCCACAAATTACCGCATAGGTGGTAATCCATTAAGTACAGAAGAAGTCATTAGGGACCTGGGGACCCAAGTTGATAGCAATCTCTCATTTGACAACCACGTGGCCAAAGTGGTTAGAAAAACATTTTATATAGCCCACCTAATCATGAAGGGATTCACATCTTGATTAGGAGAGGTCATCGTGCCTCTTTACTCATCCCTCATCAGGCCCATAATCGAGTACAATGCCCCTTTTGGGATGTACCTTACCAAACACCTGCAGCAAATGGAAAGACCCCAAAAGTACCTCACCAAGAGGATCAAAGGGCTCAAACAGATGCCATATGCTACCCAGTTAAAGAAACTCCAGCTCTACTCAGTGGCATACCGCCTGCTCAGAGGTGACCTGTGCCTGACATATAAGGCCATGTCCACAGCGGAATTAAGGGACATGCTGCACCTCAAAAAATCCAAATCCCATCGAGCTACACGCTCGAGAGACTTGAACCTCAGCACTGAAATAAATAGGACATGCTGGAGGGACAGATTCATAACCCAGAGGCTCCCTTCACTATGGAATAAAATCCCAGTCCAGGTTAGGCAGAGTCCCTCATTGACTCTCTTCAAGAGGAATCTTGATGAGTGGATGGGAGATCATAGGTTTACCCCGGGTATCACTTCTGTGTCACTGTTAGACAGAGGCACAGTATACTAACCTCGAAAAAGGGCATAGCAAAATTAATTTAAAATGGGTGGCGAAAGCCAAACATACTCTGGCTAGGCTTATAAATGCCCTAGGGCAGATAGCCTAGTATGAACCTATGAACCTATGAACCTATAAATACCTTCACTTACTATAGACTTATAACAAGAACACATAAATACCTTCACTTACTGTAGACTGAGAGCAAGAACAGATAAATACCTTCACTTACTATAGACTGCGAACAAGAACAGATAAATACCTTCACTAACTATAGACTGAACAAGAACAGATAAATACCTTCACTTACTACAGGCTGAGAACAAGAACAGATAAATACCTTCACTTACTATAGACTTATAACAAGAACAGGTAAATACCTTCACTTACTATAGACTGAGAAAAAGAACAGATAAATACCTTCACTTACTGTAGACTGAGAACAAGAACAGATAAATACATTCACTTACTATAGACTGAGAACAAGAAGACATAAATACCTTCACTTACTATAGACTGAGAACAAGAACAGATAAATACCTTCACTTACTATAGACTGAGAACAAGAACAGATAAATACATTCACTTACTATAGGCTGAGAACAAGAAAACATAAATACCTTCACTTACTATAGACTGAGAACAAGAAGATATAAATACCTTCACTTACTATAGACTGAGAACAAGAACAGATAAATACCTTCACTTACTATAGACTGAGAACAAGAACAGATAAATACCTTCACTTACTAAAGGCTGAGAACAAAAACAGATAAATACCTTCACTTACTGTAGACTGAGAACAAGAACAGATAATACCGTCACTTACTACAGACTGAGAACAAGAACAGATAAATACCTTCACTTACAATAGACTGAGAACAAGAACAGATAAATACCTTCACTTACTATAGACTGAGAACAAGAACAGATAAATACCTTCACTTACTATAGTCTGAGAACAAGAACAGATAAATACCTTCAGTTACTATAGACTGAGGTCAAGAACAGATAAATTCCTTCACTTACTATAGACTGAGAACAAGAACAGATAATACCGTCACTTACTACAGACTGAGAACAAGAACAGATAAATACCTTCACTTACTATAGACTAAGAACAAGAACAGATAAATACATTCACTTACTATAGGCTGAGAACAAGAAAACATAAATACCTTCACTTACTATAGACTGAGAACAAGAAGATATAAATACCTTCACTTACTATAGACTGAGAACAAGAACAGATAAATACCTTCACTTACTATAGACTGAGAACAAGAACAGATAAATACCTTCACTTACTAAAGGCTGAGAACAAAAACAGATAAATACCTTCACTTACTGTAGACTGAGAACAAGAACAGATAATACCGTCACTTACTACAGACTGAGAACAAGAACAGATAAATACCTTCACTTACAATAGACTGAGAACAAGAACAGATAAATACCTTCACTTACTATAGACTGAGAACAAGAACAGATAAATACCTTCACTTACTATAGTCTGAGAACAAGAACAGATAAATACCTTCAGTTACTATAGACTGAGGTCAAGAACAGATAAATTCCTTCACTTACTATAGACTTAGAACAAGAAGAGATAAATCCCTTCACTTACTATAGACTGAGAACAAGAACAGATAAATACCTTCACTTACTATAGACTGAGAACAAGAACAGATAAATACCTTCACTTACTATAGACTGGGAAAGAGAACAGATAAATACCTTCACTTACTATAGACTGACAACAAGAACAGATAAATACCTTCACTTACTGTAGGCTGAGAACAAGAACAGATAAATACCTTCAGTTACTATAGACTGAGAACAAGAACAGATAAATACCTTCACTTACTATAGACTAAGAACAAGAACAGATAAATACCTTCACTTACTATAGGCTGAAAACAAGAACAGATAAATACTTTCACTTACTATAGGCTGAGAATAAGAACAGATAAATACCTTCACTTACTGTAGACTGAGAACAAGAACACATAAATACCTTAACTAACTGTAGACTGAGAACAAGAACAGATAAATACCTTCACTAACTATAGACATAGCAAGAACAGGTAAATACCTTCACTTACAATAGACAGAGAACAAGAACAGATAAATACCTTCACTTACTATAGACTGAGAACAAGAACAGATAAATACCTTCACTTACTGCAGACTGAGAACAAGAACAGATAAATACCTTCACTTACTATAGACTGAGAACAAGAAGACACAAATACCTTCACTTACTATAGACTGAGAACAAGAACAGATAAATACCTTCACTTACTATACACTGACAACAAGAACAGATAAATACCTTCACTTACTATAGACTGAGAATAAGAACAGATAAATACCTTCAATTACTACAGGCTGAGAACAAGAACAGATAAATACCTTCACTTACAATAGACTGAGAGCAAGAACAGATATATACCTTCACTAACTATAGGCTGAGAACAATAACAGATAAATACCTTCACTTACAATAGACTGAGAACAACAACAGGTAAATACCTTGCACTTACTATAGACTGAGAACAAGAGCAGATAAATACCTTCACTAACTATAGACTGAGAACAAGAACAGATAAATACTTTCACTTACTACAGGCTGAGAACAAGAACAGATAAATACCTTCACTTACTGTAGACTGAGAACAAGAACACATAAATACCTTCACTAACTATAGACTGAGAACAAGAACAGATAAATACCTTCACTTACTATAGACTGACAACAAGAACAGATAAATACCTTCACTTACTATAGGCTGAGAACAAGAACAGATAAATACCTTCACTTACTATAGACTGAGAACAAGAACAGATAAATACTTTCACTTACTATAGACTGAGAACAAGAACAGATAAATACTTTCACTTACTATAGACTGAGAACAAGAACAGATAAATACCTTCACTTACAATAGACTGAGAACAACAACAGGTAAATACCTTGCACTTACTATAGACTGAGAACAAGAGCAGATAAATACCTTCACTAACTATAGACTGAGAACAAGAACAGATAAATACCTTCACTTACTACAGGCTGAGAACAAGAACAGATAAATACCTTCACTTACTATAGACTTATAACACGAACAGGTAAATACCTTCACTTACTATAGACTGAGAACAAGAACAAATAAATACCTTCACTTACTATAGACTGAGAACAAGAACAGATAAATACCTTCACTTACTGTAGACTGAGAACAAGAACACATAAATACCTTCACTAACTATAGACTGAGAACAAGAACAGATAAATACCTTCACTTACTACAGGCTGAGAACAAGAACAGATAAATACCTTCACTTACTATAGACTTATAACACGAACAGGTAAATACCTTCACTTACAATAGACAGAGAACAAGAACAGAAAAATACCTTCACTTACTACAGACTGAGAACAAGAAGACATAAATACTTTCACTTACTATAGACAACAAGAACAGATAAATACCTTCACTTACTGTAGACTGAGAACAAGAACACATAAATACCTTCACTAACTATAGACTGAGAACAAGAACAGATAAATACCTTTACTTACTACAGGCTGGGAACAAGAACAGATAAATACCTTCACTTACTATAGTCTTATAACAAGAACACATAAATACCTTCACTAACTATAGACTGAGAACAAGAACAGATAAATACCTTCACTTACTATAGACTCAGAACAAGAACAGATAAATACCTTCACTTACAATAGACAGAGAACAAGAACAGATAAATACCTTCACTTACTATAGACTGAAAACAAGAACAGATAAATACATTCACTTACTATAGACTGAGAACAAGAACAGATAAATACCTTCACTTACTATAGGCTGAGAACAAGAACAGATAAATACTTTCACTTACTATAGGCTAAGAATAAGAACAGATAAATACCTTCACTTACTGTAGACTGAGAACAAGAACAGATAAATACCTTCACTTACTATAGACTGAAAACAAGAACAGATAAATACCTTCACTTACTATAGACTGAGAACAAGAACAGATAAATACCTTCACTTTCTATAGACTAAGAACAAGAACAGATAAATACCTTCACTTACTATAGACTGAGAACAAGAACAGATAAATACCTTCAATTACTATAGGCTGAGAACAAGAGCAGATAAATACCTTCACTTACTATAGGCTGAGAACAAGAACAGATAAATACCTTCACTTACTATAGACTGAGAACAAGAACAGAAAAATACCTTCACTTACTGTAGAATGAGAACAAGTACAGATAAATACCTTCACTTACTATAGACTAAGAACAAGAACAGATAAATACTTTCACTTACTGTAGACTGAGAACAAGAACAGATAAATACTTTCACTTACTATAGGCTGAGAATAAGAACAGATAAATACCTTCACTTACTGTAGACTGAGAACAAGAACAGATAAATACCTTCACTTTCTGTAGACTTATAACAAGAACAGGTAAATACCTTCACTTACTATAGACTGAGAACAAGAACAGATAAATACCTTCACTTACTGTAGACTGAGAATAAGAACAGATAAATACCTTCACTTACTGTAGACTGAGAACAAGAACAGATAAATACCTTCACTTTCTGTAGACTTATAACAAGAACAGATAAATACCTTCACTTACTGTAGACTGAGAACAAAAAGACATAAATACCTTCACTTACTATAGACTTGGAACAAGAACAAATAAATACCTTCATTTACTGTAGACTTAGAACAAGAACAGATAAATACCTTCACTTACTATAGACTGAGAACAAGAACAGATAAATACCTTCACTTACTACAGATTGAGAACAAGAACAGATAAATACCTTCACTTACTACAGACTGAGAACAAGAACAGATAAATACCTTCACTTACTATAGGCTGAGAACAAGAACAGATAAATACTTTCACTTACTACAGACTGAGAACAAGAAGACATAAATACCTTCACTTACTGTAGGCTGAGAACAAGAACAGATAAATACCTTCACTTACTATAGACTGAGAACAAGAACAGATAAATACCTTCACTTACTGTAGACTGAGAACAAGAAGACATAAATACCTTCACTTAGAATAGACTGAGAACAAGAACAGATAAATACCTTCACTTACTATAGACTGAGAACAAGAACAGATAAATACCTTCACTTACTGTAGACTGAGAGCAAGAACAGATAAATACCTTCACTTACTATAGACTTAGACCAAGAACAGATAAATACCTTCACTTTCTACAGACTGAGAACAAGAACAGATAAATACCTTCAATTACTATAGGCTGAGAACAAGAACAGATAAATACCTTCACTTACTATAGACTGAGAACAAGAACAGATAAATACCTTCACTTTCTATAGACTAAGAACAAGAACAGATAAATACCTTCACTTTCTATAGACTGAGAACAAGAACAGATAAATACCTTCAATTACTATAGGCTGAGAACAAGAACAGATAAATACCTTCACTTACTATAGACTGAGAACAAGAACAGATAAATACCTTCACTTTCTATAGACTAAGAACAAGAACAGATAAATACCTTCACTTACTATAGACTGAGAACAAGAACAGATAAATACCTTCAATTACTATAGACTGAGAACAAGAACAGATAAATGCCTTCACTTGCTCTAGTGTGAGAACAAGACAGATAAATACCTTCACTTACTATAGACTGAGAACAAGAACAGATAAATGCCTTCACTTGCTCTAGAGTGAGAACAAGACAGAATTGTTATTATCTTGTGAAACTTGAAGGTCTCAAAGGAACCAAGCCCCAACAGTGTAAGAAATAATTCAACTAAGAGAGCTGAAAAGTGAACTAGCCCTCCCCATTTTCTGCTACAGGTATATAGTAGTATTGTGGAGGGTAATATACCAACTTAATGGAAAAGGGAAAGTTGAATTCCTGTCTATAAGTGCAAGAGAAGTATAGAACGAGTTGAAACTATATGGCCAATAAGCCTAAGCATTAGTCAGTTAATTAAGGCTTGAAGCTATTAACAAGATGCTTCCTGTAGTCCAGGGTACAGGATTCAATTCTGTCTACCTTTATATGCCCACTGTGTGACACCGAGTGAATCATTTAATCAGACAGTGGTCCCAGGTTGCCCCTGAAAAGAGATACTTGCATTCAGTGGACTTGTCCAATCAACACATTTATGAAATAAAAAAATAATAAATAAATAAACAAATAAATGCATAAATAAATAAATACTACTTTGGAGAGAGTTGCGGGTTCAGAGTTTAGTGAAGAGATTAAGTATGCTCAAAATCAAGACTGAAGGCAGTTTGCTTACATTAAGGCTGTCTCCATATAAGTAAACTACGTTATCAAGTGCATATGGTAAGGGAATTCAAGCAGATGTCCTAACTTTGGATTTCAGTAATGCATTTGATATTATAGCACATGCTACTTTGATAAATAAATTTGAAAAAGTAGAAACTGGAATTTGCTTGCTACCTGGGATTATTTAACAGTTTACTAACACATATCTGAAAGTGTGCTTGGATGGAAAGGACAGAACAAAAATATATACACTCCAGGGACCAGTTGATATGCCATTATTATTTCTAGTTATATAAATGACACAAATTTCAGGCTTTAGTTGAATCATGATCTGCATACATTATAAAAATTACAGAATACATTGTTTCACAGCAGGAGTATGTAAATATGTAAAGAACAATAAATCGTGAAATCCTGTGTGACAAGAGCTAGCATATACGTAAGTCTGCTGAAAAGTGTGGTGATTAGATGTGACAAAATGAAAATCAATTTGTTACACAAACAGGAATAAGTGGGGGACTGTATTTGATTCCTGTATACAAGGATTCAAGAATCATTTTCTTTCTTAAATTTGTTTTTTGGTCTTCTGGTACCTCACTTTTACCAGCCCAGTTCCTAGCACTCCACATCCACATAAAATCTTCTCGCCATCCTCCTATCCCCCCTGACTTACTGCAGTATCCTAAGGGCATCCTGGGGGCACAGCTCATCTGTGCTTCCATATAGGTTATTTTTTTGTTTGTTTTGTTTTATTCCCTACCTATTTCCTTTCCTGCACCCCATACTCATTGACTGCCTCCATGGGTAACTCCCCTCTTTTTACCATACTTTTCATTAGGGAGCATATAAATGAGCACCCCTACCCCACCCCATACCAGGCATACTTATCCCTTCCCTGCTGCTCCATCGGTCACCTGAGCCAGTAATCGAACCCAGGTCTGCTGAGCTATAGTTAGGGCTTAGTCTCTCTACAGCAACTGAACACCTAAGGATCTAGGAATCTTGATGAATAATAAGCTTGCTTTTGGCCATCATATTAACCATGTTGTTATAAAACTCTAGAAAAGCCATGCCTGGTTTGATATCATTTATATATAGTAGGACTCCTGCTGTTTTCTCACTGAGTACTTGAACATTGAAATACCTTATGGTATCCAAGAACAAGCAGTAGGGGAAGAAAAACTAACAGAGTTCAAAGAACCCACCTAGTCAAAACAGGGGAAGCCACCTCAAGTAGTACACCCATAACAAGCAGTGTACCCCAGGGATCGGTCTTGATGCTTCTGCTGTTTAGGATATACTTCTCAGAGGTTCAGGCCAAATCTAGTGGGCTATGGCTGACAAAGTTTGCAGATGACTGTAAGCTAGGTGCTTTCATCAATTCCCCTAGTGATGTGGACATCCTCCAAGAGGGTCTTACCCAAACAAATGACTGGTGCCAGAAACATGGCCTCAAACTGAATACCAAAAAATGCATCATCATCCCTTTTGGAGAGAATGATGTCCCCACAAATTATCACATTGATAATAAGGCACTAAGCACACAATGAGTCGTGAGGGACTTGGAAACTCAGGTTGATAGCAAACTGACTTTTGACCACCATATTGCCTCCATTCTACGGAAAGCTTTCTACATGGGCCACTTCATTAGTAAGGATATCTCATCCAGGGACAAGGTGGTCATAACATCCCTGTATTTTTCTCTTATAAGACCAATTATTGAATACACTGCCCCTTTTGTCATGTACCTCACAAAGCACATGCAGCAGCTGGAGACTCCAGGGCCTCAAACATCTACCTTACACAGATAGGTTAAAAGCCCTGTCCCTCTACTCAGTCTCCTACAGACTCCTTAGAGGTGACCTCTGTCTGGCATACAATGCAATCTCAGACCTCACCCTGATGGGACTGCTGCATGTCTGCAAGTCAAGCTCCACTCGAGTAACCCACACGTCAGACCACAAATGGTCTTTGACATCAATAGACTTGTTGGCAGGACAAATTTGTGTCCTAGAGACTCCCCATTTTTTTGGAATATACTCCCTCTCCACGTAAAGCAGAGTACTGCATTAAACTTTTTTAAGTGCAACCTGGATAACTGGATGGGGAACAGAAAATACACCCCTGGGATTCCACCTATGTCCCTGTTGGACAATGGCATATGGTGCTGACTTGTTGGAACATGGGCTAAATTCTTGGCTAGGCTTGTAAAGGCCTCAGGGCCAATAACTCAACTTCCTGTGATCCTATGAAAGACAACTAGGAACATCAAGGGGGTTGAGGATAGTCTTATAAAGAAAGATTATCAAAACTAGGACTCTATTTGAAATATGGGAAAACAGAGGCGGTATGATTTTGATATATAAAGTGTTAGTGAAAATTAGGACCTGGGTTCATATCTCAGTCTTGCTAATGGAAACAACTGTACTCCTCAGAAAGAGATGATGTCTCAAAGCCCTCAAAAACAGATGCATGGCCTCCTACTCACTATACCTATGCCTTTCTCATGCTAAATTCACTAACACCTCCATATTGTATCAGGTAGTATTTGCCGAACATCAAAAGATCTTACTTTAATGATACCGGACTACTAGTGTGTGTCCTTCTATCCCTTCAGCCAACACTTTCTACTAATTATTTTGCTTTCTTGTGCCCTTCCATAAAATGATCATCTTTCTAATAATAATCAACTCTCTCTCCATGTCCTTAATTTTCCCTACTGTTCATTACTCTTTCTCAACTCATTCTATTCCTCTGTCTGTTTTTGGCAGAAGAATACTCTATTTTTCAGGTTCATACATTTTTAGAAATATAGCCAATATGTTGACTAATTATGCATTAGTTTGCTTGGCATGGCTTATCCACTTCTGTAGTGTGTCTTGCTACTTGCAGTACATATTGTATTCTTAATATTTCTGTAAATGTATAACAATCTGTGTTTATATGTGTTGTAATTTTCTCCTCTTGCATATAATTACTTAGCAACTGCTATAAAATGTTTTTGTGTGCGTTTTTGTTTGGCCTTTTTCTCCAACTCACTGTAAGAATATTTAATATGTTCTGGGGCTTTCTTCCCTTGTATATCGTCACTCAACTACTGTCTAAATGTTTTTGTATCTCTTGTGGAGCTTTTTTCCCTGGGCCTTCACTGAAAATGGGTGATTGGCTCAGTCAGACTTTCTCAGTTATCAAAGGACAAATAAATAAATGTATGTGACTTGACACATTGAAAATTAATCCTGAAATGCATTTAGGCAGGCAGAACTGTTCCCTGCTGTTATATGTTATTACCACACTATTTATCCATATATTGTTGTTATGAAAAAGCTGATACAGAATAAGCAAAACTGTGTTACATAACTAACATTTTTTATATTGCATTGTACCTCACACTGACTTAACTGTATTTTATGAATTCAAAAACTGTATTTCTAAGATTATTACACTTTTGTAATTCTCAGTATTACTGAACACTGAGACAAGATTTCTGTAATGTAATATACTTAATCAGGTCTATAATTTAGACTAATGGCATGCTATATGGGGGTTTAAGCTATAAATCCAACATCTTTTGATATCAATGTTATTATTTAAAAGTGACAAAGGGGGTAAGCAAGATTTGTAGCATAGAGTGATAAAACCTTGCCTTTCCCACAGGAACTCAGGATTGATTTAGAGCTGGCCAAAGGAGGAGTCAGGTGTGGAGAGATGGAAGAAAGCAGCCAATGGTGTCTCACAAATCCTGGGGGGTAAATTCTGTTAAGGTGCACCACAGTTGTGATGCCTGGAGGAAGGCCTATTATTATACTCACAGTGTACAGGAACCCAAAAGCCAAGGAGTACAGGCACTTCAGCTAAGCATCACAAGAGTCTGGAGAATATATATACATATATATATATATATATATATATATATATATATATGAAGCAGCTTGGCATAGCTAGATGTTGTACTGCAGCTGCTGGCTGAGACTGACAAGATTGTCAGGATATAAGTAAATATCCTCCTTTCACACAGGATGACAGCCACCGTCTCCAACTCTACATTCCTCCTGGCATCATCCTATACCAGAAGGGAGAAGAATGAATGAGTCAAATGGGATATGGCCGGATGGTCATGTGAGTCAAGAAAGTGGAGTAAAAACTAAAAAGAAAATGGCAAAACAGCCGTTTTCATGTGACTAAACTAATTTCTGTTAAATAAAATACTTATCCCCACCACTGGTTATACCTCTGTCATACACACAGAACTTTAATGGAAGCAAATCTTTACATGTCACAGGGCAAGGCTGACCATGTAAAATCCCCATAGACTCAACTCTTCCAAAATAATGGGACTGTGCAAGATAGGAGTGTCATGCAAAGTGTGACAGATTTCCTTTAATGTTAACAGTATTTTTGATTTATTTAAGCAGCCACACAGCCATACAGCTATCATCAACAAAACAAGACAAAATCTAAATCCTTTTCTTAAAAATTAGCTCAGAGTCACAATAGATCATAGCAATGTTTCAAGCAATGGGCACACAATCCTTATATGTGCCTCTAACCTGGGTCAGGACTAAAAAGTGTCTAAGAACCAGTTAATTTTACCCAATTAACAAACAAACAAAAACATAAACAAGCAAATAAATATGATAACACTAATGAGTTATCTATTTTATGCACTTCATGGTTTCCTTCCTGAATTTACCACCTTGCCCTGTCAGCAGTTCACATTAATGTTCTCAACCATTCAGATCATTCAATTTACATTCATTCCATGAAATAAACTTCTTCCAAATACTATAATGATTTGGCTGCCTATCAGAAGTGCAAGACTTAATACAAAGTCCCAAACTTTGAAAAGTAAACTGTGATTCCTGAAAAAAGACAATGAATTACAAAACTTGCTGTTACATATTTAAAACATTTTTGTCACTTCTCCATTTACAGCCATGTGTTTAGGTACAATATCTCTGAGACTGCTGTACTTCAGAAAAGATGGAATACTCAGTAATACTACAATTTCAGAGTTTGTAAGTATCTCCCCAATCACACTTAGTCTTTGCCTATTCATAGGCTAGTACTTAAGATCTAAGAGTTTCAACGAGTATCTGAGGAAATTCATTTTAACTTAAGCATACACTTCAGGGTGTCTACCTATTGGACCGGGGTAGATCAGCCCTAGTCACACCCCAGTGCTGTTGGATATTGATTCTGGATAAAATATCAATGTAAAAACAATCTATAAACACATCAGTCAGTGCATTATGCTGTTCATCTTGAACATCACAAAGAATAAAATGATCTCTGAGAATGATACATAGTACATTAAAATTTCACATCAAGTAATGGAAGAGATGTGCTTTTGTACACCGCTTAGAACTGGCGTATGAGGTGTATATCCAAAACCAGAGATGCAGTGAACCCAAACAACAAGAATATGATAGACATAGATTAAGGTTATAAAATTCTGCTCCATACCTTAATATATTATAACCCACCATGCCATGCATACCATACCATACCGTACCATATTATGCCATGTCATGAAAGTACCATATTATGCCATGTCATGAAGTATCGTGTAATACCATAGCATAGCATACCATACCATACAATTCCATATCATACCATGCCGTGGCACACCATACCGTATGCGACACCACTGGACCAATAATCAAGGAGCCTCAGTGCTCACCACTGGCAACAGTAGAGGATGTATACTGAGAGGATGACAAGTAGACACACACACTATTTCCAGATGAGGCTCCCTTAAGAGCACACAGAGACCACAGTCAGTCCAGGGCTGGTTTCTCCTTCTTTCTTCAGCTCGAAAATAAGACTCCCCACTGGCACAGCTATAAAGTTGACATCTCAGCTGAGTGGCCAAGCCAAGATGTCAGGCACCCTCTCTGTCCAACCAGTGCTTCATGTCCCTGCCCAAGTAGCTGACACACACACTCTGAGTTTGATTTACACACACACACACACACACACACACACACACACACACACACACACACACACACACACACACCTGGGAAAGGCTGGCACAGGTTTACTAGCTATGCCTCCTTTTGCCCATACTATATGGTAGTTATCACTGCCACTAGCCAGCTCTTTATCAGCTATTTTAAGGCCCTTAGCAAAGGGTGTCCAATCTTACTGTGTAATGTTACTATTAATACAAATGGTAGTTTGACCAAGAGTAAGGTAATTAGGAGAGACCTACACAGTGTTATCAAATAAATATGCAAGTACTCTCAGAATTTTAATATCTCTACAAAGATCAGCCACAATGAAAGGTTTAAATATATTTAATAAAATAGTAAAAGAACAAGGCAATACTAAATGTATTTGTCAGTGACAGAGTTCAAACTCACAGGAAATATTTAAAACAACATTGCAAGACAGTCTCAAATAAATAAAGAAAAACATCTAAATTATGCTTCACTATATTCCTGACTCTAAGAGCATTACTATACCCTACAATGCAGATGTGGTGAATGGATCTTCTAGTTGTTGTCAGGTCTAAGACAGAATACAGAACACTGTCTCTCTCTTAGAGAGTTCTCAAATTAATATCTCAAATATTACTGCTGGGCTAGCTTGCAGAATGACATCATTGCTTGTCATCTGACTCCAAATTCCCAGGCCCAAAACAACCATTGATGGCAGCTGGTAGCATTTAGCATCTACCTGTAAAAATACATAGACAAGGGCTTTTCCTCAGATATTAGACAGATGGTAGAAGTCATAAAACAATAAAACACTTCCAAGACAATACAGAAAGCTCCCTAGTTTTTAGACTTTGTGTCTCCTTGCTGCATTAAAACTAAAAGATATCATATTTTATTGCATAGACATAAAGCAATTTAATTTCAGCTATTTTTCTGAAGTTTGCTAGACTGAAGTTAACCTCCTGTGTTTTAGTTTCCACTGTTGAAATATATACATTTAAAAAGTTACAATGTTGAAATATATACATTTAAACATTTCTGTTCTCTTCCAGTGGGGAACACTGTGGATACATTTCAAGCACTTTGCAAAAACCTTTTCAACATACACAACTCTACCAGCAGTTTGATATATACATGGCATACAATTCTAATACATTTGTAACACAAGCATCTTATATGAATCATGTTGATATTCATAAATGACATATAATTATTTACAAAATTCCAGATAGCTGTGCTGGCAGTATTTCTCTTTGTCACACTATACCATACCATACCACGTCGTAATATATCTTACCACACCATGCCATGCATATTATACAATAACATACTATACAACACTATACTATATCATACCATACCATAAAATACAATACCATACTATGCCATTCCATGCCATGCCATACCATACCAGATTCAGATACAAGATTAAGATCTAAGATATAGAGAGACATAATTTAGTAGTGATAGAATTATAAAATATTTAGTATCAAAAGACACATGGTGACTGTTTTTTTTTTAAGCTAGTATTTCCAGATACACAGAAAAGTAACAAGTTATTGACTGATTTTGCATTTCAGCAGATTGAACATTAGTGCACAATTAGTTACAGTGCAAGGGACATACTCCTAAACATCAAATCGCTACTGTACAATCAACTCATGTCACATCAGATACAGCAACAATACATGGCCCTTGCCTATATTTATATTTACATTTGTGCTCAGTACAACGCAGGGTTTGTTATTTTCCCATATTTGGGGACATGAAGTGAGAGATGTGCCTTGTGGTCACTGCTAAATCACCAGATGTAGTGCATCAAACAGCCAGGGTACTCTTTTTCTATGTCCAGAGCAGAATATTTAGAAGGGTTGGTTACATATCACCATTACCAGAAGCTTGACATGAGTAAGTAGATATTACTTTTGTCTGCACATCAAAGTATCTTTATTCTTGTATTTTGATTATCTCTCATAAGACTCCAGTATCCAAGCAAACATAAAGTTTGCATGAGAAAGTCACTGTTATTTGTTCTATTATTTATTTATTTAGTCATTTATTTATTTCACATTTGTTTACGTAGAAATTCTGACTGGGTATGAGCCCATTTTCAATGAAGGCCCAGGGAGAAAAGCTCCACAGTACACATTAAGTAAAATTAAAAAATTTAACAATGGTTACAAATATTAAGGCAATAACATAGTAGTACAATATGTGAAATACAATAAAAGAAAAATAAGCAAAATATAAAAGGCAAGCAATAAAGCTGACCATACATTATATGCAAGATAGAAGAGAGTTCCTAATGTGCATGTTACATAATGATGCATGAAAAATATATAACAAAATAAGTAATAGGTCGTAAAAGCCATATACTTATTTCTGGCAGGAGAGCTAGATAGCAAATTTCAGTCAAATTCTGTGATAGATAAAGGTTAGTGTAAGAATATAAAGATAGGGCATTAGAATGTTAAGGAATTAAAGAGAGGTGAGGCTAGAAAGTAGGTAAAGTAGGAAGGGAAGTAGCTCTATCAAGAGAAAGTTTATTAAGAGTGAGGAAGAAGGGAAAAGAAAAGAATACAAAGATGGTGGGGAACATGGGCAGAGCCAATTATTGGTTAGATGTTCTTTCAGCCTAGACTTGAAGGAATAGTAGTACGGTATAAGTCTGATTACTTCTAGAATGCTATTCCATGGTTTGGCAACACAGTGAGAGTACAAACTAACCCCGTTAGATCTTTAAGGTTTGCAAATATATAGTAGATACCTATGACAGGAGCGTAGGCCATGAGATGAAATATAGTGTTGTAGTAGTGATGATGTAGTATGTGAAAATGGGGAGTTGTACAGTAATTTGTGAGTTAATGTTAGCTGATTAAAGGTGCGAAGGTGAGGTAGTTCAAGTCAATTTAGGGACTTAAGAGCATAGCAATGGTGAGAGTAGTGGGCCTGCCCTGTGGCAAATTTAGCTACTTTATTATAACATTGACAAAGTTTTGCTTTGAGGGAAGAGTGAAGATTGGTTAGCACAGGTGAAGCATATAGAAGAGAGGGTAGGAGATAGGTGTTGACAAGGGTTACTCTTGTGGAGTTGGAGATGAATTTATGAGCCCTATACATCATGAGCAATTTTTAAGTTTTTTTTTTTTTTATGATGTTGCTGATATGCAAGTCAAACTTAAGGTTGTTGTCAATAGTTACACGTAACAGTTTTGTATGTGACAGCACATTGATTAAAGTATTGTTCGGAGAGGTAATAGCAAAGTTAGAACTATCTGGAGAAAAGTGTTTTGGTAAAAATAGCAGAAGTGTAGTTTTTTTTGGGGTTAAGTAGTAAATGGTTGTTGGTGAGACAATATTCAATGGAATTGAATGCTTCTTGCATTAAACTCTGTAGATGAGGGAGAGTCCTGGCAGAGCAGATTAATGTAGAGTCATCAGCATATTGAATTAGGGTGGCTTGTTTGCTGGCAGCATTAAAATGGTTAATAAAAATGTTGAAGGGAAGTGGACCTAGTATTGAGCTTTGAGTCCAGTACTAACAGGTAAGTAAGGAGAGAAGTTAGAGTTCCATTTGACAGATTAATATCATTTAGAGATGGCTAGTGAACCATTGTAAGCATGTTTTGGTTAAGCCCAGAAGAGATCATTGGGATAACAGTTGGGGGTGGGAGACGGCATCTAAGGCTTTGGATAGAACTAAGATCAGAGAAGAGACCACATTTCCTGAGTCACGAGCTTTGTTGACAGTGTCAGTAAAGGATAGTAGGGCAGTGATAGTACTGTGTGCTGGTCTGAATCCATGTTGGGTGGGAGAGAGAAGATTATTGTCAAGGAGGTATTGAAGTTGCTTATGGATACATTTTTGTAGAATTTCTGATAGTGGTGAAAGAACAGCAATTGGTCTATAGGCAGAGATTTATGTGGGGGTGCCACCTTTGTGCAGAGTAAGGATGAAGGAATTTTTCCACAGGGAGGGGACATAAGACTCCTTGATGGATCTATTAATGATCATCGAGACAGGGTAGGCACTTGAGTCAGCAGACATTTTTAGAAATTCATTAGGAATATTGTCTGCAGAGGGGGAACATGACCTGAGCTTGCACAGGAGGGATTTGATAAAGGAAGTTGAAACCAGTTGAAGGGAAAATGTGGAGTGACAGGTAACAGGAGGCTGGGAGAAGGCAGAGGGAGATGAAGGGAATTTGTTAGTGATGGAGGCTATGCTGTCAGTGAAGTAAGAGTTAAATTGAGTTGATATCTCAGGGGAGGTACTAACACATGATGGTTGGGGGAGGACTGACTTCCTGGGTTTAGGATTTTACATAGTGTGCCAGAAAGTTTTTGGACTGGATTTGTGCTCATCTTATGGCTTTGCATAGAATTGTTTTTTTGCTTAAATTAACCTGTTTCTTTACAAGGTTACACAGTGGTTTGAAATGCTGTAAATTATCATGAGTCTTATGTTTTAGGCAAGTTGTCCAAGCCTTGTCTTTTTTTTGCATGCGTGATCTGGTATAGACGGAAAGCCAAGGAGTAGGAGTATAGCTGGTTTTGACTCTTGTCCTTCTGGTTGGAGCTAAATTGTCTAATGTGCTTAGGAATGTAGAATTAAATTGTTCAACTGCATCACCTAGTGGTAAGTATTTAAGGAAGGACCAATTGATGGAGTTTAGTAAATTTGTAAAGGCCTGCTGGTCAAAGTTGGATAGTTTCGTACTGCCTTGTAGGTGTGGTGTCTACATGAATGTGAAACAAGTCTAGTGGTACAGATGGGGTGGTGATCACTAACAGAGACTGGAAGTGTTTTGAATTGAGAGGAATTGTTAGGATGGGAGACCAAAATCCAATCAATTACTGAGACATTTTGGTTTGCGGAACTGGTAAAGGTTGGGTGAGTAATTAGCTGAGAAAATTCAAATAGATTTATGCTATCTGTGGGAAATTGTAAGCTAAGTTTCTGCCAGTCAATGTTGACATCACCTAATATTACTGTTTCTAGAGAGATATTTTATGATACCCAAGATAAGATACTTTCCAGAGTTGATAAGTTAGTGCCAGGAGGTATGTATAAAGCTATAATGCAGATACTTTTATTATTGTTTAATTTAAGATAGGTGATCAATTGTACAACTATAATAATCATAATAGGATATGATTTGGGTCATTAAGAGGTCAGTTTAATCTGGAATGCCACAGCTGGTTCTCATATGAGCAAATCATGGCCATCTGGCATAAGATGGGGATAGCTAGGTTAAGTGGTAACAACCCTCTCCAATGGAGGAAGTGGATCTCCATTAAATGGGGGAGAGCTAGTACAATCAACAGGGATTTATGCTAGAGAAGAGCCCAACATTTAGTGGGTTGCACTAAATTACTTCATGGAGGAGGGGTTAACAGTTGACAGCTCAGGATGGATGGAATATTTAATACAGTACAGAGGCTGAGTTTATGGCACAAATATAAGGACCTGCAACCTTAACTAATATCAAATTAGTATGATGCATCTCAGAAATACGTTACACAGAAGTGACTAGCACACAGTATTTGTATAGACAACCAAATGCAGGGATTGTGCACATATTTTGGAGTTGTAGCAGGGCTCAGTACTACATGCAGGAACCTCAGTATTTGAGTAGGGATATATATTGAGCAAGGAACCTCCAAAGAAGTGGTAATTCTGGTTGTTGGGGTTAAGAGATGGCACAAAGAAAGTCTCAGGAAGTAGTATGGCTAAGGAAGATACTATGTGGGTTCTAGTGAGCATGATGAAACTGAACTTGCAAAGGAATGGAAGATACTAACCAAAAGTACTATATGGCTAGGCATATACATAGTTTCATCTTCTTTAGTATAAAGGAAGTGAAACATCCTTGGTTCAGAATTGATCAGTTGTGCTTCAGGAGTCTGGGCTACAGCTAAGCTAGGTTTGATATTGTTTCCTCCTCCTTCTTTACTTCTGTACCAAATGATCTACCCTAGACATTGTTTTATGAGGTATAGTTTAAACGGAACCTTTTCTGCTACATATATATATATATATATATATATATATATATATATATATATATATGGGTCTACTAAGGTTCATTGAAAACTCACTTGACTGAAAATGAAATTACTAGGGCCACTTCACTGAAAACTCATTTCATTGAAACTCATTTTGTTGCAAGTTATAAATGGCCTTTTCCCCACTGTAGTGCGATCATCATTATTTACCTATGCTCAGATAACCATACAGAAAAGAGAAAGTCCCTTAAAATAAGAAAAAAAATAATGACAGAGCTGGTCTGTTTCAAATAAAATCAAATCACGAGAAATTAAAAAAATTGAGAGATAGGAATTTAAGCAGAATTTACATTCTTCAGAAAATTAAAACTAATGCAAACTAATGCATTCTAGCAACTTTTTTAAGTTTATTTATAAGGTTTATAAATAAAAATTTGTCTCTGTCTATAGTCTTTTTATTATTGCTTTTTTGTTTGCTGCTGCAGTAGAGGTTGTAGAGGTTGTGATTGTGATTTGTATGCTCAGCAAGCTAACAACGGCTGCAAAATTTAAGCCTTTACACTTTCATGGGTGTTATGACTAGTTAATAAATAATGGTGCTTTTTGTTGACACAGCTTCAGGTGTGCTCTCCGGTCCAGCTGGTGAATCTGGCATCCTGAGGCAATGTTACAATTGCTTCATGTACACGAGAACATTAAAAGTATAAGATTTTACCCAACACCATGCTGACTTCAAACTAACTATCCAAAACTAACCAAACTAAATCACTCTCACCAAACGCTAGCCCAATTCTTCCTGTTGAGTTTATAAACTCAAACACTTTGAACAGCTGGGTCACCACTCCCACAAGAGGTGACAAAACTGACCTATGTTGTTCACACCCTGAGGTAAACTCGTTGGTAAGATCTCAGATCACAAACTAAATCACACTGGACATCCACATCCCAAAGCCAACTCAAAACCTCAAGGTTCACCCGAGCAAAAAAAAATCCCAAATGTGTGAATATTTATTATTCCCTTTACAAGTGCTTACAATGAACACCTTGAAGAACTTGAAGACCGAGAGCCATCCAATACCAAGAAAACCAAGACAAAAACCAAAAAAAAGCCAGTCTGGTGGACCCACCCATAAATAAATAAACTTACAAGAGGGAGGGAAAACCCTGCAAGATAGAACAAAATCTCAAAATAAGAAGGCATCTCTGATTAACATCAGTAAAAACTGCCCCCCTTTAAATCATCCAAGGCCAACTTCAAAAAAAAAAATAGCCAATGACTCTAAGGATAACCACAGACAGCATCAATGGGACCCTACAAATCCACCCTTCAAATCACCATTTCTACTCAGCCTGTAGTTAAGGCTACAAGTGTCCAAAATTAACGTACCAGCAAACAGAGGCTCTCCCTCAACAGCAGTACAAGGGTGCAACAACCAACCCTGGGAACTGTAAATCACTAAAGTTGAGAGCGCTTGGTAACATATCCTCATGGAACGACATTGCAGAGCTCATTAACAGACCACTATTGGGGCTTTCCAAACACTGGATCCCACCCAGTTCGCTTTTGACGAAGGCAGATCCTCTGTCCTGAACGACATCATTTCTTCAAGGTTTCAAGGCCAGCCATAGAGGAAGGGAAGGTGTCTTTCGAGCATATCTCACCGCGCAAATCAATGAACCACACCATCCCACACTCAGGAATCATAGACACTAAGGCCAGAGATGGAGTCCCTCGGCTACACGAGAGACACTCAATCACCTAAATAGACACCACCCACACGGTAAAGAGTGGCAGGTGCCATGTCTGACTCAGAATACCAGTGGCAAGACAGGCAACAGTACTGACTCACTCCTGGGACCCGGCGGAGGGACTATGGCTAACTAGGAAGAAGAAGGCTGAGGGACTGGTGGTTAACCAAGACCAAAGGACTGACACAGATGGGTGCACCGCAGACTCTCCTGAAGACACACACCTCCCAAGACAAAGATGAGACGACAAACACCAATGTCAAAAAAAGAGCCTCAATCCCAAACTCAAAATGCAAAGTAATCCCATTTGGCCAAAAATGGAAAGTAAAAAGTAATGGACCCAAGCATTGGGACAACTACTCACACATATGGAGGGACCCAAACCACAGAAGTAAAATAGCCAAAATGATAACCATAGCCAAAAATGTCAGTCCTGATTCAACCACATAGCCAAAATGGTCAGGAAATCCTCATTTGTGCCCAAGTGAGCCTCACTCGTTATGCCCCCAGCTCCAAGGAGTCCATAATCACCCCTTGTACTCCACTGGGATGTACCCATAACTACACCTGATGCGATAAAGGATGTAGAACACTCAGACACCCAGCACAAACTAAAAAGATAAATAATTACCCCAAATTCCAATACAGCTCAATTTAAAACCATCCATCTCTATGAAGCCTACCTAAACCGGACAGCAGCCTGACAGTCGCCACCATCTGGCCCTGAAAAAAAACCCAGTCTTACCAGAAAAAACCTATGAAAAACAAAAAAACCTCATGCCAACTCACCCTTAAACGAGAACAACCCATGCTAAACAGGACATGTTACTGACAATAGATCCTCATAGAGGAACATCCTGGACTCTTAGATAAAATCCCTCTATGTATTCGGGACTAGACAAATCTGATCCCAATCCAGATTCCCCTTGATGAGACTCTTGCAAGAGGATCAGGTAATCTGGATCCATTCAGGATGGGAGCTGATCTAACCCCAGGTTAGAGATTGCCAGGCCCCCAGGACAGTAATCTACTGTGGCTAGAAATTATCCTACTAGTGGATTAGATAAAATGGGCAGATTGCCTTTGTCGGCATGTATGTGAGATTCTATGTCCATATTTTTATAGCTTTTAAGTTTATCATGTTTTATACAGATAGCCTTCTTATTCAACTATTAAAGTGTACATCTATTTATAGATTATACAATTATTTTTATTTAGTCTATCATATATTTAATATATATATGTATGTTATAGTATATATATATGTGTGTGTGTGTGTGTGTGTGTGTGTGTGTCTTATGTGTTTGTGTGTGTGTGTGTGTGTGCAATTTATTTCTTATTTATTTCTTGGATATTCTGAGCTGGATGTAGGATTGCCCTCCTGAGGAGCACTGTAAGGATGCACCTCAAACAGAAGGAAAAAGGACACACTGAGAAAGAAGGTTCTAAACCACGTAAATTACTTCTCTAAACTCCTTGGCGTAAAAACCTTCACAGCATGTATCCTTAACTTTTCAGCCTGTTTCACCTTTTCAATGTGTAAATTCCATCACCCACTGTAAAAACAGACCCATCCATTTCACTGGATATGCTTGTCCATCATTCAACAATGTACCATCATCTCCTAAACTTTCCAACTCTCTTGACATCACACATGCTCTCTGACCACAGACTCATCTTCAACACACATAGTGGGGATGAGTAAATATGTTTGAATACAGTAAATGTTACTCCTTAATGATTGCTCATTCCCGAATTCATTAACAATATTGCATCACAAAAACCTCTAGCCACATAATCACAGCCCAATCAAATGAATAACAGCGTACAAGTTACATCAGACTGTCTTGCTCCTTATCCTAGCTTCTGATTTTTGGTGTTAATCCTTTTTATGTAATGATTGCTTCAATAGATCACGTTCACAACCCTAAACATTCAACATCATAAAAAATGCAGAGCAATAAATGAGTAGATATGTTTATATCAGCATACTTATAAGTAAAAAATAAAAGTATAATAAAAAAAAAATAAAATATATTATTCATTATATATGACTTTTAACTTCAATTATTTTCTGAGCACTGTTATTTTGTTATTATGGTTCTATCTATTATCCTCCCTTATGGTAATAATAATAAGTAAGGTAGTACTGAAGACTTTACAAAAAAAAATTATTCAAATATCCAGAAGATCCAAGGAAGAAGGAAGATCCATTTGATCGGTAGTTTGGTTAGTCTTATCAACCTGATGTTCCAGTATTTCCTAAAATGGGTGTAGTAAACTTGCCTGAATAACATTGTAGTTTTTGTGTTATTTTTTGTTTATTTGATATTTGTAGATTATTTAAAGAATATTAGAAGTGTTGAGGTGATGCACAGTCACTGTTCCTGCTGAGTGAGACCTTTGCTTATATGAAGGAAAGTGTTTATTTTTTAATGCTAAAGTTTTTAGAAATACTGAAAGCATCAGCATTAGCTGTAGTTTTTAGGGGAAAGGGTTTTGTTAAGGTAATGCATAAGGCTGGGGGTTAGGGGTAGCACATGTGAAAGCTGGTAGAGGAGCCAATGTTACCACTTGATGA
Organism: Protopterus annectens; assembly: GCF_019279795.1. Taxonomy (NCBI): domain Eukaryota; kingdom Metazoa; phylum Chordata; order Ceratodontiformes; family Protopteridae; genus Protopterus; species Protopterus annectens. Next base: position 675,101,274 of record NC_056749.1, on the reverse strand, counting down.
TTCTGATCTTTATTTAACTGTATTGTGGTGGTACATCAGTAGCGTTGTTACCTCACAGGAAGAGATTCTCCTGTTCGATTCTCGGCTGAAGTGCCTTCTGTGTGGAGTCTGCATGTCCTCCCCGCAGTTGAGTGGCCTCCAAAAGACATGTGTGAATGGGCGTGCCTTTGCCGAAGGTTGGGCGTCAAGCTGGCAACTCGGCACCATCAAAATCTACCGCCAATCATTAGCGGACCGGAGTTCCGCTGTGGCGACCCCTAACCGGGAAAAGACGAAAAGACAAACAATTGTTATTTAAATACCTTAAACAACAACACCCCTCATGTGAAAGATACACTAGACTTAAAACATCTGCCTTGGATTGTGTCCATACCTCTCAGCTGTACACATTTTCACAGAATGTCCAGATTTTTTGCCTCATATTTTAGTTGTTTTTCATAAACTTTTGGTTTTCTGGCAAACTGGTGACAATTCATTAAAGATCAAAGTTAAAATAATGACACATATTTGAGTTTCAGACTTCATACTATTTAGAAAATGTATGCTAATGTAAAACCTGTTACTCTATCAGCTTTCTAAGTTTGTAAGAGCAATATTTAAAAATTGTCCTTATTTTGGGGCCTTTATCCCAATTTTAATCACAGCTTTGTCCAGATTTTGTGCTCTAAGAAGTTGAGATGTATGACTGTGTCACAAATCAAAGCCATGCTTTCTGAAATAGCTCACCTCTGATCTACCTCTAACCAGTCTAAACTAAAAGCCGATATTACCAAATTTTATAAGATTCATTATCTAGTGAGAAATCTAATTCTTACTATCAAAAGATCCTCCTGCCCAGAACAATATGCTAAAATATTCTGTATAATCGTAGACATAACTCCACTTCTTCACATTTTGCTTACCTAAGTAACACTGACAGAGCTACTAACTTTGATTATTTTTTTCACTGGAGTACAGATTACAAGGCTGACTGATCAAGGAAGAATTGTTGTACATCTCCATTGTATGACTGCCCTGTTTTCACCCACCAAACAATATAATCAGGTTTACTGTATAAATTCCTTCATAAGACAAAATCTGAGACACCTTCAACTGACAACCAGACATTTCTGCAAGCACTGTGGCTCACCTAATTCAGTCTTAGATAAATGAATTATCAAGGATGGCCACATTTCTAGTCTGTAAAGAAAATTTACTTACTGTCCTACATAAAGAAAGAAAGAATGTTGGCCACATTAAACAGCTACGATTTCATAGTTCTTGTCATAGTTTTATATTTAGTGTTCTAACTTGTGACCAAAGGGTTTCCTCAACTTGATCAAACATCAGTTTGGTCACTGAGTAATGGGGTGGTGCTTAATATCAAACATAAAGATAGCCGAATGTTGAAAATGCTGAGGGACTGTTTCATTGTGAAAGGTGAGTGGAATTGGAGGGGGTGAGAGTGTTTGTGTATGTGTGTATATGGTAGTCAGAGCAAGGGTCAAGGATAGGCGGGCAGATCGGGTTAGGTCAGGGGGAATATATAGTACTGTTAGTGTGTGTTTATGTGTCTGAGTGTGTGTCTTGTGCAGTGCCAGTGTTATGGGAAGGTTTTTATTCAGTTAAGATGTAAGCTTAGGGTTGGGAGAGGGGGGCAGCATTAGGGTTAAGCTCTGCCCCATACCACCCCACCTTAATACCTAACACTACCCCCTTCCCCAACCCTAACACTTTCACTGTTCAGACAAATTTGAGGCTAGTGTTATTTGGGGTTTTCATGTAAAGATCAGGAGAGGAAATACTTTTCCTTTCTTAGTATTTTGTTGTTCAATGTTTAAAGCATGCCGTCTTCTGTATGTTAGAACTTCTTATGAACTAACATCCATAACCAAAAGTACCTGTGGTTCAGGGTTCGATTTCCTCAGCCTTCATTTGCCTACTGTCTGACCATAAGCATGTCCTGGACTGCTTGCCTAGTAACTATCTAGGAAACTATGAACCTATCTAGTGCAACTTAAAAAAGCATTCAAAGTTTGATCCGGAAATTCATTAGAGGTCCTAGCAAAAGCCAGACAGCTTGTGCTAAAAAGGCCCTTCTCTCACGACATGCCCATTTGTGATTCAGAAACATGCAAGCCAGAATGAGTTGAGACCTCATTATTAGCTAATTTGCACATTTTTTGAATTGCAGTTACCACTGCAATGTGCAGATCTGCACATCACGGTAGTAATGTGCTATTTGTGTAAACAGTAGAATCCCCCCAGTGAGATTCTCACATACACTAGTACACAAACACAAAAATACACACACCACAGTCCCAGTACCTGGCCCTACCCTATCAACTATCACATGGTTCCCTGCTCCTGTGATATTTTAGTGCCATTAAAGCACATATGTAGTGTGTGTTAGCAGTCGAGTGTATTCCCACCCTCTGATTCCTGCTATAATCTCATTGCCATTATGTCACATTAAAGATCATCTGTTACTGCACTTTTTAGAGAGTAGGCTCTGGTGTCTGGTGCTTTCCACTACCCCCCCCCAATGACTGTTACAATGTCTGTGCGTTAGGGTGCTTCAAGGAGTATTCTATGGTGTGTAGTGCATCTCCCACCCCCTGGTTCCTGTAGTAATGTTGGTGCGGATATAGCAATTTAAAGATAAATCCCTGGTAATCTAATGCATCCCACCACCCCCACCCCCCAGTCCTCATTTTGCTGTCAGTGTCATTATGGCACTTTGTTCTCCTCCTCCACCACATTCACGTTCAGCAATTGAGCATGGCCTTTTGGCTGTGTTCACTACAACAATGTGGTGGGGATAGCCATGATGATCTACATGGCAAGTACATTCCTAAATTGCTTGGCCATGTAGATGCCTACATGGAGGCAATTCTGGAGAGAGACAGAGAGAGATAGAGAGAGAGCATGTGACTAATTAGGGTATTCCTCTTTCCCCAGAATGCCTCATTAGCATTCAGTACAGCTGCAGGGCCAGCCTCTCGTGGTGCTATACATCTTTTGTTTTAGGGGACAGTGAGCACCATATAAGGAAAATACAGAAATCAATTTTGTCAGTTGCTCTGACACATACTTTAGTACTTTTCCCTATAACAGTTCTACCCTTGACTCATCCTTTATAAATGAACCATGAGAAATCTACTTAAAAAAGTGGGTATAAGTGGTCTGCGTCTAAGGTACATCAGATAACCATATGATTATTCTGTCTTCAGCTTTACACTGAGAGATAACTCAGTAGAAGACACATGAGTTGCAAATAAAATGAACAGTAGGTTAGAAACACACCTACTGACTGGAGTGCTGGAACAGAAACATTCACTCAGTGCATTTCTATGGATACACCATCTATCATTGTTATTAATTCCCTAGTACCTATTTTGCACTATTTTTATTAATGTTCTACACATAAACCATAGCATGATTAAAAGTATTAATACTACTGCTGACAGCCTTTTAAACATTATTATTGCCCAAATGGAAACAGATTAGTAATTCATGCCAAAGTGAGCCATCAACTCTACTGGCATGTAGAAAATGAACAGCTTTAAGTCATACCCAAATTATTTTAAAATCTCATTTCACTACCTGAAGTGGTTGAACAGTATTTTTAACTTACATATTCTGCCCTTCCTCACTGAAAATAAATATATTTTATTTACCTATGCTAAACCCAGAAATACCTATTTGACATGTCACAAATGTCAGGACTTAACCTTGATGAACTCTGCTGCATATAGTAGCATCCACTTTGCATTTACTGTACATTTCTTCACTACCAGAAGTCAATCTGCAACTTACATTTCCCCTATTTTTGTCCTGACATATATTAAAATTGTGTGTTTCATATCATGTTAGTATTCTTTTATTTCCCATTTATCATGATATTTTATACATCAAAGCCTAGTCTATAATATTCTGAATTTCATTGTATAACTTTAGCTACTTGTTTCCTCAAGTAATAATAACACAATTTAACCAAAACTCAATGCCAAGAAATGCATTATAGTACCTTTGGGGAAGTCAGCCACTTTGGGCAACTATGTCAGCAATAAAACACCCCTAAAAGTTAAGTCACTAGTCATCTGAAAACTCATGTAGATAATAACCTAGCCTTCGACCAATATGAGTCGAAGTTGTTAAGAAAATCCTTTTATGTTGCTCAACTTATATGCAAGTTCATGGCATTCACATACAGAGAGGTCACTGCACTATTGTATTCAGTCCTCATCAGATCCATCATAGGGTATAATGCTCCCTTTAGAATGTACCTGACCAGAACATGTAGCAACTGAAATGTCCACAAAGGTTTCATACAAAAAGAATACAGGGAGCAAACAAAATTTCTGACACTGATCACCTCAAATCCCTCTCTCTTTATTCTGTATCATACAAACTACTGAGAGGTGATCTTTGTATGGCATACAAGGCATTCCTGGACACCGTTTTGAGGAATGTTTTGCACATCCACAAAACAAACAGCATCAGAACTACTAGATTAAAATATTTAAATTTTGCTTGCAACATAAGCAGAACATACTGGAGAGACAGATATGTTTCTCAGACAATTCCCATTCTCCGTAACAGGCTCCCAATCCATGTGAAACAGAATTCTTTCCTAGCCCTATTTAAGTGCAACTTAGATCAATAGATGGGTAATTGGAAATTCACCTCTGGTCTGGTGCCCAACTATCCGATGGACAGAGGAAGTCGGTAAATCACCCCTATAAATCAAATTTGTGGGTCACTTTTGGGTTGCACAGGTGGGTGTACAAAGACCCTAGTTGTCATAAGCCTAGTATACACCTCTGAACCCATGAATCTATGTTACAAAGAACATGTCACTCTACCCTCTAACCTGATGTCAGAATACTGTCAGCTATGAAACTGATCGGCTACATGCCCCTGCTGTGCATATCATGAAAAATATAGACATCCTGTGCATGTTCTAAAAAATCATATACATATTTTGTGCACATTGTAAAAAAATATATACATACTGTGCATAAAGTGGAAATCATTTGCACATACTGTGCATATGGTAAAAAACTGTCTGGTAAATGTAAGCGTAAAATAACTGCATCTCCAATTAAGAGAATTTCAATAAAATTTTGGTGTGCCCTAATAATACCCAATTATTATCCAGGTAGACCCTTTCTCCCCATGTCCCTAATTAATCAAGTAATCCATTAATTAACTAAAGTACTATTGTACTTATATTTACTTACAACAAAATTTCAGAATACCAATAGCACATCTCTAATTTCATACAGGAAAAAAAATATAGGGGTCCAAATGGAGAGATAAGCCAGCAAGCAAAGGAGAGTAGTATTGCTGGAAATTAATTCATCCTCAAGTCTTGGTGAGTACCTTTACGAGGTGGACCCTGTTATTCACAAAATCTTACCAAGACAACATTGATATATAGACTGTTTTTTTATATAGCATATATAATGGGCAGAAGTACGTTAAAATAAAAAAGATAGCTGGGTGCACAAGACCCAGGATAAAAAGTGCTCAATCCTGGTAGGTGCTCTGGTGCCAGGACTGGAAAAAATGACAGTGTAGAATCCTCAAGACACAGAAACATTCCTTCAATGGGGCTAGGTCAGGCCCTGGGTGAGGATGGCCTCCCTGTTGTAAAAGGAAGTAGTAGTCCACAAAAAACACAAAAATTGACAAGCCAAAAAAGAGCCATAAACACGATAGTGTGGACTATTGAAGATAAGAAAGAAATTATGCATTGCTGTTATTATGCAGGAAACCCAGAATTTCCAGACAGAATATATTAAAAAATATTGAGAGAAATTCAAGGAAAGAAAAATATTTGCACATGAAAAACTGTCAGAAGCTTCAAATAAAAACTTGTGTTCATTAATGCAACAGATTTATGAAAAACATTATATAGACTAACCTTGGGTCATTTGGAAAAAGAAGCAACTGTGGAAGTGTGACAATATAAATAAAATCTAGAGATTTTTGAAAAGTATAAAAAAAGAAATATGGATATGGGAAAGAAAGAGATATCTGATATGGCACAATATTTAAGCAAAGGAGAAAGCCAAATTAATCAATACAAAAGCAGCAACCCCAAAGATATTCAAAGAGAAATACAGGCAAAGGCAACCAGATATGGAACATTTCACAATACAAAAAATAAGATCATAAACAGGGAACGGAGAACAGAAGATTAGTAAAGAAGAAGTTAAAAAAGTAGAAGTTATGGAATATCTGTGAAGTGAAGGATTTAGTGCAGAAAGTGTAACACAAGTTATATCATAGCATGATGAAACAATGAGGCCCCCAAGTAAGGAGAAACAAGAGGAGATGGAGACATCTGAAGAAGTATGGACATGGGAAAGAAACAGAAATGTAATATGATGCAATAGTTATGCAAAGGCGAAAGCAAAATTAACCAATACAAAAAGAGCAAGCACTAAAGATATGTTAAGAGAACTACAGGCAAAGGCAACCAGATATGGAAAATTTTACAATATAAAAAAATAAGAAAACAAAGGAAAAGTAGAAAAGATGATTAGTAATGGGGAAGTTAAATAAATAGAAACTGAGGTTATGAATCACCTGCAAAGTAAAGGATTTAGTGTAGAAAACCTAACTTTGAAAACATCACAGATAGGCCAGTGAATTCCTATATGAAATAGCAACGGATGACACTGGATGAATTTGAACAGAATGTAGCACAGAAAGATGCCCTGGAACTTTCTATAGAATGCCTGCAGGAAATGGAAAACAAAGAATGCACCCTCAGTTTAGATGAAAATGATCAAAGAGAAGAGCTGCTTGATTTAATAGAGATGAACAGACATATTAAGATAAATTAAATAAAGAGACTACAGAAAGTCAATAAAACCCAAAAAGTTAGAAGTTTGATAAAACAAATGAAGAGTAACAGTACTTATGAATACTTCACAGAGATTCATGTGATATAACAGAAGTAAATAGGATATATTACTGTGCAGCTAAAAGGATATATTACTATGCAACTAAATTAATAACAGATAAAGTCTTACCACAAAAACACAGGACAGTAAGGGAAAGGAAGGAGAGAAATTGAATGCCATCATAGAAGTATTGAATATAGAAAACAAAGCAATTAAGGCAAGATGTGTCACTGTTAGAAGAGTATAGAAGAGGGAACAGATCAACAAAAATACTCAGAAAGATGGCCGTGATAAAAGCAATGCACAGTATCAGAACGGCTCAGGATCTATCATGCACTATCGCTAATAATAAACTAAAAACATCAGCACAGGTAGAAAAACTTAAAATATATGCAGATAAATATAAAGGAAAAGTATAAAATAAGCAATTTATTGATGACCCAAAAAAAGTTTTATAGAGAATTGGGAAACAAGGAAAAAGGAGTTGAAACACCACCCCAAAAAGAAGAAATAGATACATTTTGGAGAAATATCTATGAAGATCCTGTGGAACGAACAAAAGATGCTAAATGGATAGAAAATGTAAAAGAAAGAAGTTCAAATGTACAGGATATGGGATGAAGTAATGGCCAGAGAAATTGAAACAAAGTTAAGAAAAGCTCCTAATTGAAAAATCCCAGGTCCAGATGCAGTACCTCACTTCTAGCTAAAAGTATTAACATCATTATATGAAGATTTAGCCCTGAGGAAGAATTATTTATATTCACATCCTGAACAGGCACCATCTGGGTTAACAACAGGAAAAATGATACTCATCCTTAAAAGTGAACCTACAACCCAGCCTAAGAACTATAGATCAATAACGTTACTTCCGATGATGTACAAACTATATACTGGAATTAATGCTCACAGAGTTTATGGTCATTTAGAAGAAAAGTCATTCATGGCAATATAACAAAAGGATAACAAAAGAAAGTCATATGGAACAAACAATCATTGTTGTTAAATAAAGTCATAATGGAGAACTGTAAAAAGTGGAACAATCTAAGTATGGCATGGATAGATTACAAAAAAGCATTTGACAGCATCCCACATGCACAGATACAGGCATGCTTACAGGTGTATAAGATATTCCCTGCATTGATCAATTACATTATAGTGAATATGAAATTGTGGCAAACCACTTTGCAATCATATCATGAAAAAGGATAAATTATTATCCCAGGGATAAAAATTCAAAGGGGGGTATTCTTGGGAGATTCTTTGTCACCGCTGCTCTTTTGTCTTGCCCTTAACCCATTAAGCTATTTACTTAACAGTTCAGATCTGGTTGTAATTTGGCTCCCAGAAAACATACAAGTGTAAACACTTATCTTCTTTTTGTGGATGACTTAAAATTGTATAGTTCATCAGATGAGAACTGAAAGCACAACCACAAGTGGTTAAAACTTTCTCAGATTATATAATCATGTCATTTGGTCTTCATAAATGTGCAAAAGTAACATTTAAACCAGGAAAACTGCAGCACCAAGAAAATATCAGTCCGGGACAAGTTTGTGTCTTTCGGCTTTTCTCGGTTAGGGGTCGCCACAGTGGAACTCTGGTCCGCTAATGATTGGCAGTTGATTTTTACGTAATGGCTTGCCAGACCTGAGGCACAACCTTCAACGAAGGTACGCCCATTCATGCATGTCTCCACGCAGAAGACGCTCTAGCTGAGAATCGAACCAGATGGTGTCTTACTGTGAGGCGACAACCCTACCACAGCACCACCACCACGGGTATAAAATATCAGTCTATCAGTCTGGGACAAGAATGTGATATAAAGGAACTTGAGCAGGAAGGAGTGTAAAATGTTTGGGAATTTGTTTAGGATCAGCAATGAAACATGAACAAACTGAAATAAAACTCAGTAAGGAATACTTCAGAAAACTAAAACTAATATTAAAAACAGTCCTAACATCCAGGAACAAAGGTCAAGCTCTAATCCAGTTTGCTCTTCCTGTTAAAACTTACAGTTTTGGTGTGACTGACTGTCCACAAAAATGTATTGGATCAGTTAGGTAGAAAAACAAGAACAATTCTTCACACTTATTAAATGATATAAAAATCAGTGTATACCAAGATTATAGTATGAGAATATGCAAATAGAGTTACTACAAATTTAACACACTGGGTTTATTTTCTTGTATTGTACCCCCCTATAATATGTATTTGTCTTTGTATATCTACTTCTATTTGTATTATGTCAAAACTTTCTTGACTTTCAAACTTAAGCTGATGTTATGTAAAAATGTCTGTGATTGTAAGGCTCTTTTCTCCTCGGGCCTCCACAGAAAATGGGTCATTGGGCCCAGTGGACTTTCCTAAGAGCCTCCTCAAAATTGATTGCATGTATAGATGTGCACTTGTGGGACTGCATAAATATCTGTTGACCTCGCCGGATCCAAATATAGTGAAAGTTTTAAAACATGAGGAGAATAAGTCTAAGATGACTTCTCTGCTGAGTTTAGCAAAAGCTTAGTAAAAGCTGGTGTCAAGTGAGAAGTGAAATCAAGCCAGAAATAGATATAAATCAGACAGCAACTGAATGTGCCATAAAACAAAAGGAAGAATATAAGGAGAAGGATCAGATGAGAAGGCAAGAAATAAGGAAAAAGCGTGAATACTATAGTAAGAACAGAATGCTCCTGGAACAATGTCAGGGTGAACAGGATTTGATGCAGGAATAGTTAAGGGGTGAATTTAAACCAAAAGATGAAGGTTAATAATGGCAGTCTAGGATACTGAACTATGTACACATTGGTTTAGAAAGTCCATTGAACAGGTGGAAGAAACAGACAAATGCAGGTTCTGTAAAACAGAACTGTAAACAGTTACACACCGTGTTGCCGAATGTAATTCACTAATGGCAGGGGGCCTGCATACTAAAAGGCATAATAATGTGGCAAAACTGTTGCACTGAGAATTGTGCAAACATTACTGTACTGAAGTAGCACTGGAAATATGAGACGCAAAGTATTATAGAGAATGATGAAGTTTTTAACACATGGGATCACCCTTCACCGACAGTTCAAAAAACAGATGCCAGAAAAACAGATATAGTGGTCCATGAAATGAAGACAAAAGTTGCATTGATCACTGCAATTTCTACACCCAGTGATAACAGTGCCTTATGAACAGACAGATATAAAATCATAAAATACCAGGATTTGCAGGTAGAAATGAGAGCAATGTTTAAGAAAAGATATCTAGACAGTTCCAATAGTAGTAGGAGTAAGTATATTAAAAAAAAAAAAATTACAGTCATACTTAGATATGCTACCAATACATGTAATGCCATATGAATTACAGAAGGAGTCAGTTCTGGGCACATTACAGGTGTTGTGAAGAGCACTTTTAGATAACATCAAAGATTGAAACAATACTAATATCATAAAATTTAGTCATACCCTGACTTAGGAATGGGGTCCATTCCCATTATGGTATTAAAAACCCAAACAACTTAGAGAAACTAAACTGGGAAAAAATTGAACTGAAAATTACTTTTATAATGTTATCTGTTCTCGTTCACTGCAATTTCAAGAAAAATTACTTTTAGTGAAAATTATCATGTGCATACATGTAAGATGATCTGGATACAGTTACAATATGTTACCATTAATATGAAGCAATTATCAGTTCATATTGGTTACCACTCATTACATGAATGAAGGTTTTCGCATGTTTACCCATAATTTTACCAATGTTGAGATCCTTTTGCAAAACCCATGTCATTGTTTTTACAAACTGTGAAATAAGCATAAAACATTTTTTTGTGTTTTTCTGACACAAAATAAATACTTTTAGAATACACTATAAGATATCTAATTCCTTATGTGTCAGATTAGTAGTCACTGGTTAGCCAGGAATTGAACTCTAAATATTCTGATTTACTTAACTTGAATAGTGAACACAAAAAAAGTTGTTGCGTTAAATATTTTAGCCATATAACAGCTTAATCTAAGATTTATTTCTTATTACAACTTCTTGTCTTTCCTCAGTTGCTACTGATTTATTTAACTGTGGCTAGAATTTGAAACAGTGGTAACTTTCCTAGCCTTTTGTCTGCATTATGTGTCAGACCATGACTGTTTCTCACTCCACTCAGAAGTCAGTGAATTAATTCCTATTGTGTAGTATATAATTACTCTTTATGTGTCAATGCAGACATGCATGTCCTGTCTTTACATCTGCCCCCTTGAAAGCATATTAGAAAATAACTGTTTTGATACCATACCATTGTAAGAACAAACCTGTCCCTCTTATAATGCTGATTAATTAAATCTACTACTGATTCCAGTTTATCTGGGATGTTTAGCTTGTAACAGTTAAGAAATGTGAATTCATTCAAAACAGCTTTTACCAAATAATACTTTGTGCACGTAAGAATTTACACCTACATATTTCCTTCCCCTTGGCAGTAATGTTATTTTCAATATCTGCTTTGTACCAGTATTAAGTGGCATAAGTTAACATTCTAGTGTTTTAGAGCTCACAATCACCCTCCATGTGATTGTAATATTCCTCTAGTATATTAATGTAAAGCATGTAACCCACTTCTTGATTATTATCAACAAATGCAATCTGTAAAATCCGATTTTACTAAGAAATCTGAATACACTTAGCTTTGTCCTCATTGTAAATGCAACAAATAGATTCAAAGACTGTTACTAGGCTAATGACTTGGGGGACCTTTCTAAGCCTAGTCAAGTTTTCTCGAAATAATAATGATGTCCTGAGACATTGAGGGCCATGCATGTTTAAGCTACCTCTGTCCATAAGGGACATGGGTTCCAGGTTCGGTGTAAATTTGCTATTCCCCATCCACTGGTCTAGGTTGCACTTAACCTGGGTAATTGACAAACTCAGCTTCACATGGATGGGAAGTCTGTTCTATAGGAGGGGCTGTCTCTAGAACACATGTGTGTCTTTCCAGCATGTTCTGTTTAAGTCACAGACAAAATAGGTCCCTAGACCTTGTATTTCTGGTACTCAAACTTAGAAATATGCAGAAGATTCATAAGTGTGGGGTTTGCTGATGCCTAGTAAGCCAGGCAGAGGTCACCCATCAGCAATCAGTAGGAGACTGTATAGAGGGAAAGGGCTTTAAGGTGCTCTGCATAAGGCAGGTTTGTTATGCCTTGTACTCTTTTGTAAGGAGCCTCTGAGGTTGTTCTAGTTACTGCATATGCCATGGTCAGGTACATACCAAAGGGAGCATTGTACTCTATGATTGGTTTGATAAGGGCAGAGTACAGTGGGTTAATGACCTCTTTGGACCTAGATGCTATGTACATAAAAGTATTTCTTTACCACTGTAGCCATGTGGTGGTTGAAGGTAAGGCTACTGCCTATGTGAGAACCCAGATCCCTGACCACTGGGTCATCTCTTAGGGATGCATTATCAACATGATAATTAGCTGGGATGATTTACTTCCCAAATGGTATAATTCTTATAATATTAGCACTGAGTTTAAGACCATGGCTTTGACATCATTTGTTGATCAGAAATAGGTCTTCTTGAAGAATGTTAGTGTCTGCAGGTGATTTGATGATAACCCCCAGCTTTCAATCATTTGCAAACTTAGTCAGCCATAAACCTTCAGCACTTGCTTCAATTTCAAAGAAATAAATGCCAAAAAGGAGCAGACCCAGTACCAAGCCCTGAGGGACTCCTATAGTGACTGGCCACTTGGTGGAGGTGGCCTCACCTATTTTGACCTTCTGGGTCCTATCAGAGCCAGTAGGTAATCCAGTCAGTGATAAAAGGGTTTATACCTAAATTAGTGAGCTTGTCTATAATACCGGAGCATGGTATTGTATTAAAAGCCTTCAGCAGGGTGAGGTAAGCTGTGTGCACAGTCATACCTTCATCCAGTGCTTTGGTGGCCCTCTCAGAAAAGGCCACCAGATTTAATAGGCATGACCTTCCTTTAACAAAGCTGAACTGTGATTGGTCCAGTGTTTGCAGGTAACCTATGTTCTCATTCATCATGCCCATGATGAATCTTTCCATGGTCTTACATTTGAGGCTGGTCAGACTTATGGGCCTGTAGTTCCCCGGATTGGTGGTTGGACCTCATTTGTGCAGGGGAATGACTGTAGTCATCATCCATTCCTTGGGTACAAAACCTGACTGAAGGCTCCAGTTGATAAGTGATTCAAGTGGACCAGAGAGGTCATGTTTCATGCTATTTATTAAACATCCTGGGATATTATTGGGTCCATCGATGCAGTGTTTTTGGCCTTGGAAAGTGCATTGATGGCCTTTTCCCTAGTAATGGTTGTTTGTATGTCAGCCAAAAGATTGGCAATGGCCTCCAATTCATAGGTTCTTTGGTTCATAGGTAGGTACTAGGCTATCGGCCCAAGGGCCTACATAAGCCTATCCAGCAAGTTTCCATGGCTTACACCACACAAGAAAGTTATTTTCCTGTGCCACTGTCAAGCAGAGACACAGAAGTGATTCCCGGGGTTTGGGTGATGCCATTTACAATAAGTTCTGCACATTGTTGTGTATTTCCTCTGAGGTTATGGACATAGCTGTAGAAAGTTGTGTTGTCCTTTTAATGAGAAACTATTTTTTCTTCAAATTTAGCCTTTGAAGTATTAATTAACCCTCTTAGCTGCCTGTTTAGATTGGTCAATGACTTTTAGTATGTATAGCTTTGTTAATCCTATGCTTGGCCAAGATTTTTTTTTCTTTTGTTTTATAACCAATTGATACTGTAATTCCACCAGGTTGGCTTGTTTTTTTGAGTTTGTCTTATTCTTAATACAGGTTGTCACAGCTCACTCTATAGAGCCTCTATACAGCCATCAATATGACTGCACAGAGATATTTTAAGTAGCTCACTGTATGCTATGGTGTTTACTGGGTTTTAGGCTGCTTGGAATTTAGCTAAGGATTTGCTTTTGGAGAGAGAGGTTAGCCTTGGAATAGTTCTTAAAGGCTTTTGCTTTCGCTGGATGCCCACATTTAATTTTTATTTCAAGGAATACTGCCTTATGGTCAGATCTGATGAGTGAAGATATTACATTGGGTAACATCAGCACCCTATATTCGTGAGTATAAGGCCCTGGTAGGAGAGTGGACCAAGATTTTGGTATTAACAAAGTTTAAGAATCACTGGGCTTGTGCATTAGAAGTGGTGTAGGATTCATAATCTATAGTTGGGTAGTTGAGATCCCCCATGAGTATCGTATTGGGTTGAATGGTGAAAGACTCTAGTATATTCAGATAGGTAGCATGGGTTTCCTGGGACAAGGAAGGGGAACTATAAGTTACAGGAATATGGTACAACACCCTGTTTATGGTGTACAAAAAGAAATCAAAAACAAGTGTGTTTTGCAATATCTAAGAACATATTTAGACACACAAAATACTTCTTACATCTTCCAGAACACAAAAAATATTTTGATCTACTGTTTAATACTTATAAAATCTATATTGTTACAATGCAAATGTTTATCAGTGAATCATATTTTAAATATACCAGAATTTTTGTTAATAATAATTTAAGTCTTGTATGCATACATTTTTGCAATCAAATTCTGTGGTTTAAATTTCATTGAAAAAACATTAACCTATATAAGCAGCTCATATTTTTATGAAACCCTCAGCATTCAGAAATGCTGTGTAAGATAAAACCCATCTCACCTCCATAAACCTTAGATTGTCTTCCCGAATATATGGGAGTGGGTGCTCTCATGCACAGAGAAGTATTCTGCAACAGTTTGTGTGTGTGTATACATGCTTGTGTGCATTTATAATAATTTATTTATGCAGAAATGTGTGCATGCATATTACAGCAATACTCTGCAAAAAAGTTGCATTAAAATATTTAAACAGATTAACTTGCTAATTCCAGCATAACATGCATTTTTATTGTGCTGGAGAATTACAAAAAAATACTTTTTATGCTCTGCTGCAGAAGTCCTGTCATTAAACAACAGCGTACTGAACTAACAGCACTAAACACTTCTAAAATTATTTTTTCTTATATCCCTTTTTGACATTAAAAGAAAATGACATAACAACATTGAAAGTTTGAAAGTCCACACTGTAACCTTGTAGAAGTGTGAAAAATTGAATTTAACATCCTGTAATGTCACATTTAGCTATCCATGAAGTGTTGAGTTATGCTTAAAGACTTTTCCTTAAAGTCCTTTTAATTGCTGGTGACAGTGATTTTTTTGAGAGAGAGAGAGAGAGAGCAGCTGTTTAATTTTCAAACTGCAGGCTGTGATGTCTTTTTTTCGAATGTTGTTCCCTTGATTCCTTTTAAGGACTGGGGAGTGTCTTTGCTTTCTGTGGATGGCATTGTTCTTATAGCCCTATTAAAGGACAAGACTGTCTACTTAAACAGCTTGGTATGAGCATATGTGAGTAAAGTGTATGAGCGTCTACTCATTGACACAAAGATGCTTTTTCATGTCTTTGCATGTTAAGCTTGTTAAAAGTTATTTTTGGATGTGACAATGTTTTCTTTATTAGAAAGTTAGCACTGAATGAGCATGATGGAACAAATGAATTAATTTTAACACAATGTATCAAATGTAAAATGTTTGGAAGAGAAGCAATTTTTTTTAAACGTAATGATTTTATTGAATGATAAAAAAACTAATACGGAAGAAGATAAAGGTTCTAAAACAGTCTCTCCTACCTTAAGATTCTGTTTATAAAAATGTCCTCTCACAGATTCGGCAGTCAATTTCATACTGCTAATAAGGGTGTTCAGGAAGGAGAACAAATATTGTAAATGCAGTGCAGAAGTTATTTATTTTAACTCTGATTCTGAAAACTGGATTTTTAGATAAAAGTGTGCAGGCAGGGTATGATAGTTTCTTTTCTATAATGGGTACAGGAAATGATAAAATTGCAATAGAAATGAGAGGGCAAGTTGATGATTATGAACTGAAATGTCCTCATTTGGTTTTTCCACAACTTATAGGGAGTAACCACGGTATTAATAGTTGCAAGAACACACCAGATGTTAGGGGGAATGAAAGTTGTTTTTTGATAGATATCGTAACCAAGCCTGAAAATATTCATGTAGGGCATAATGGGGCTATATGTTTTAATAAAAGGCTCTGCAATTAAACTGAGACATTAGATAAAGATGAAGAGGCTTATGAAAATGAAAGAAAAAACATAGAAGGGCTTTTGGGTGGAAGTCAAAGGGACATGGACTTAAGTGGTTGGGCACAACTGGGTCAGGCTATACTGTTGGACAGGATCCTTGATAATCAGGCTCATATTAAAGGTGCAAATGAACAGACTTAAGACAAATAAGAACAGTCTGTCTTAGGTGACTCAATGTTGAAGGGTTTAAAGAATATTTCGCCTAGAATAAATATGAACAAAATTACTGTGTCATGCTTATCTGCAGGAAGAATGCTTGATATGAAGACAGCATTGGAATCATTGTGGCACAAATGGGTAAAGTATGGCATGATAATACTTGTAGTTAGTAATAATGATGTAGGTAGAACAAACCTGGGCTCTTTTGAGAAAAAAAATATGGATATTGTACTTTTAGTGTTAAAGAAGCTTTTAAATTACATATTTGTGATATACTGCCAGTTTCTAATGGTGTAATATAAACCTTAACAAGAAAGACAAATGGCAAACATCTTAAGGAGAGTGCCTTTTGCTACTATTACAATGAGGTAGCTGGAAAGTAGAAATGCTTTGGAACTGATAGGCAACATTTTACCTCTTTGATAAAATCTTTTTAGGCCGCATATACAGCTAAAGCTTCTTCTAACAAAAATTAGAAGTTTAAATAATAGCAGCACAGTTTTTCTAAGGGGCATTTCTCTTTGACTAATATGTTAAATTTTTATTTGGATGTTGTTTTCTCTCTTGGTTGAGGGTTTCCTACAGATGTTGTTTATCTTGATTTTGTAAGGGTCTTTGATTCTGTTTCTCCTGGAGTAATTATGAAGGTTGTGGTGGATGTTAAGCTTAATTCTTATACAGTTTGGGTATATAACTGGCTTAAGGATAGAAAATGCAAGGTGAAGGTAAGATGGTTTACTCAGAATTTAAGACTTTTTGCAGAAGAGTGTCACAGGAGTCTGTTTTGGGTGCATTGTTGTTTAAGATTTATGAGTGACATGTTCCCAAAATTAGAATAAGTCTGGGAGCAGTTACTCCATTCTAAATTAAAAAAAATATTTAAATATGATGCACACACAACTCTTAAATCAAGTGGGTAATTCTAAAGTTAATGATATTTTCAAAAATCTGAAGGACAAATTGAATAAGTTTGAAAATGAACAGATCCACCTTAAATTACATAAAATTAAACGTGATGTACGCGATTACGGAAATGGGCGTGCTTTTCTGTGGAGAAAGAAGCAGAATACTCGCTCTGGACAATATGGGAAAACTGCAGGTAATAAAAAACAATTATCTGTATCTTTTGCTTCTTCAGATGGGGTAGGTTATACTACAGGCTCAGAGAATGATGTCCGTGATTTTCCCCCACTGCCTGCAGCACAAGAACCTGAGTCCCACCAACAGAGTTTTCGTCATAATGAAGAAGGCACCAAAAGGAGAAACAAGAAGAAGGGAATTGGTTTCAATTCTGCAGCAAGTGAAGGACAATTTAAACAGACTTACAAATGAGGTAGATGGAACTGATTGTCCTTCTTTGGGCTGTTCCTTTTCTAATAATAATATTGTTTCTAATGCTTCAGATGTTTCTAACGTTTCAAACGTTGTAAATTTATCTGAATGTACCCTAACTGATGAACAGGTTTCTGTTCTTCATCTTGGTTTAAAGTTTGTACCCACTGTAGTACCTAGGTTACATTTAATTAAACAGGATGTTTTTAAATTAATTAGGAAATTACATCTTAAATGTTTTTTTTTGATACACAAGGGGATGAACAATTGAGAAATAATTATCCTGAATATAGTTTGGAAACTGATAGTGAAGGTGATAGTTTCTTTTCTTGTATATCTGATGATTTGGATGTTAATACTTCTCCAAATGCTTATTCTTTGTTAGATACTAGTGGTATTCATTTTCAAAGTAAATTTATAATAACAATACTGTTACACATTTTTCAGAAATGCTCAATTTCTCCATACAGGAACTTGTTGAGGAGCATAGCCATATTTCTTGGCAATACAACATGACTAAAAATGAATGGCTTGCTCTTAGCAATCTTGCAGATAGAAGTGATTAAATTATTAAGCCTTCAGATAAAGGTAACAAAATAGTGGTACTTCATTATAAACAATATTATAATATGTGTACGCAACATTTAAATGATAAATTGACTTATGAAATGTGAGATTGCTACATACTTGAATGCTATAAAAGATTTTTCTGTATAGATTGAAAAGGGAGTACGTTTGGGTTATTTCTCTAAAAGGATTTAGATACAAAATTTAATTTGATAATTGTAACTTAGCTACTTTTTATTGTCTACCTAAGCTGCACAAAGATAATGTCAACCCCCCAGGATGCCCCATTGTTTCTGCTGTAAATTATTTTTTGCATAATATAGGAACTTTGATACATAGTTATTTGTCACCTTATGTTGAAAGACTTGATTCTTATATTAAAGACTCATTTGATTTTATTGATAACATTTCAGATGTATATTGGACTCAGAATATGTTTTGGATTACTTTGGATGTCAGTAGTTTATATACCAATATTAGACATACTGATGGAATATGAGCTTTGCAATATTTTTTAGATAATAGTCTGAGTTCTCATTATATTATTGATTTAATTCACTTCTGTTTGCTTCATAATTATTTAGTTTTGATGAAGTTATTTATCATCAGTTAAGAGGTACAGCTATGGGGGCAAAATTTGCCCCCATGTATGTGAATCTCTTTATGGCCAGGTTTGAGTTGGATTATGTATATAGAAATGCATTTGTACAACAACATGTTTTATTTTATTTTAGATACATTGATGATTTGATTTTTGTTTGTGATGGGGGATTAAATGAGGTATCAAGATATTTTTCAGACTTAAATGAGAATGTTTACAAAATTAAATTTGATGGTTTACAATGGGTACAGAGGTTAATTTCTTGGACATCCATCTATCTGGAATGAAGGATGGCTCTATTGCAACTACAGTCCATCGAAAATTTGAGGATGGCAACCAGTACTTGTTTGGTACTAGTTGCCATCTGATTCATACTATACAATCTTTACCATATGTGGAGATGATTAGACTGTCTAGGCTCTGTAATAATAAATTGGATTTACAAAAACAAATTAGTCAAACATTATCTATGTTTTTACAGAGAGGATATAGTGAGAATTTAATTTATGGGTATTTGGATAAATTAATACAGTATAATTTGAAGAAACATGACATTAATAGTAGAAAAAGATTTACTAGTGTTAGTAATATAAATTCTTTGGTTGAAAAAGATAAATATTTTTTGTGACCATTTATAACACTTTAAGTACTAGGATCTGGGAATTAATAAAGCATTATTGGAAATTCTTACAGAGAGATGAACTACTACATAGAGTTGTTTCTGATTTACCCTATGTGGCTTATAAGAGAGGATAGAATCTGGGGGACAAATTGGTTAAAGCTTACTATATTGCACCAGTAGCTAGTCCCTCTACCTCATTAGTATCTTTGGGTACTATACCATGTAACAATTGCAATATATGTTCCCTTATTAAACTGAGTTTTCCTAGGATTAATGGGAAAACATTTAGACCACATAATTATTTTACATGTGATACAGTGGGTGTAATTTATTGCCTGAGATGTCCCTGCAACCTTTTCTATATTGGGGAAACTAAAAGGAAATTTAGAATTAGGTTGCAGAAACATATTGGAGATATTAAGAAGGGGAGACCAGAAAGTCCTATAGCATCTCATTTTGGGGAAAAACATAATGGTGATGCTAATTTATTACAAGCTACTATTTTGGAAGACGTGTTTATTAAGAAAGGGGATGAAAGATTAATTAAGAATATTTTATTATATAAGGGAATTGTATTTATATTGAAATTTGATACACTGACACCAAGAGGCTTGAACAGAGAAGTTAACTGGAGAAGTTTGCTTTAAATTTTTAAAATGCATGTTTAATTGATTGATTATTTAATTAAATGATTGTTTGATGTATAAATAGGGGAATGTGTGTTTTGTTAAATGTGTACTCTTTGAAGGCTGTAATGGCTGAGGCGCTAAGACAAGACAAGCAATAAATTTTATCGTGGAACTGAATCCATTGTCATTTTTAGAATATTTCACTGGTTCTGCTGTTCTGCTGTTTTGCTGTTGGTTGTGATTTCCTACAGATGTTGTTTATCTTGATTTTGTAAGGGTCTTTGATTCTGTTTCTCCTGGGGTAATTATGAAGGTTTTGGTGGATGTTAAGCTTAATTCTTATACAATAGTTTGGGTATATAACTGGCTTAAGGATAGAAAATGCAAAGTGAAGGTAAGATGGTTTACTCAGAATTTAAGACTTTTTGCAGAAGAGTGTCTCAGGACTCTGTTTTGGGTACATTGTTGTTTAAGATTTATGAGTGACATGTTCCCAAAAATAGAATAAGTCTGGCTTAGTAAATATGCTGGTGGGATAAAGATTGGAGGGATTTTCTCTAATTTGCCTGACCATATGTATTTGCAGGGCTATTTAGACAAATTAGTTTATTGGTCTAATCAATCTAATATGGAATTTAATGAAGGGAATTGTTCAATGATTTATTTTGAAAATCAAACTAAAGATCCCCTAATTCATTAGATGATCACACTGTTGTTGATATGGATTATGTGAATGATATAGGTATAATTGTGGATGTGAATTCAAAATGTAATGCTCATTTATGTAATATATGAATTAGGGGTTGCTGTACTCCAAGTAACATAAGGCTTTGTTTTTCTAGTAGATTTCTTACAGTTCTTCTGTCCCTTTTATCGGGTTACTGTTAGATCTATGTTGGCATTTTGGGGATCTCTTTGCACCTGTAACCCCTTTCAGATTAGGAACTTAGAATGTGTTCAAGGGGTGTTTGCAAAACTCTTGACAGGGTATAAAAGCCTTTGTAATGAAGACAGGCTTGTAAAACTTAACATTTTTCCATAGAATACAGGCTAATCAGAGGGGGCTTTATTTTGTTTTTCAATTGAAAAAAAAAGATAAAGCTTTTTTGATTACATTAGGCATAGATTTTCTGCAAAATGAATTGTTTAATTGAAATAATGTCTGTTTGTTTCATAGATTTGCCTAAATGTAGCTCCTAATATTCTTTTTCTTTTATTATAGGGCAGGGTGGCTGTAGAATAAATTAGCATGGTATATTAGATATGTAACATATAAATTAATATTTAAGTAGTACCTGGCATTGGAATAGAGTATTTATTGCTAGAATTACTTATGGTAAACTCTAGAGTGGCCCAAAAGATACATCAAGTTTTTTTATATTACACTGAACATTAAAAATGAGATTTTTTTTTAATTCATGAAAATTTTGCTGGTGATAACTGGGATGCACATTTGGAAATCATAAAATATGAATGAAAGTCTGTAAACATATGAAGGAAGATTTTTGTTTACTTTGTACCGCAACAACATTTAAAATTAAGATTTGTCAAAATATGATTGCTTTTAAAATTTTGCAGCACATAGAACCTGTGAAAAGAAAGGAGAGGGTATTAAAATCAGTCTTTCTCTCTCTCTCTCTCTCTCTCTTGCTGAAAACATGCAGCCCAAATGTCAGAGGTCTGGATTTTACATTGCACTAAATGCATTCTCTCTGCATAGGCATTTTGTAAAAGACTTTGTTTTTCTGTCTGGGGCTTTAGGATTTAAGTTACATAAGCTGGAAATAAGTGAAAAGTCCTCTCTCTCTCTCGCCTTCTGCTTTAGAAGTATCTACAGCAAATGGTATGCATTTTTGCAAAATTGTTTTCCTGTATTCTTTGCCTATCAGGTTGGATTCTTATCTTTTTAAGCTGTCCAGCAATGGCAATTAACAGAACCTTACAGTTCATTCCTTAACTTAACTTGGAGAAGAAGTGCTGAAAAACATTGGCAGGGAGAATATCATCTTCTATTTTAAATCACAACATATTTTCATAAGTCTTTCTTGAGTAACTCAGAACAACAAAGACCATGTTATAAACTCAAGTACTACTGCTTAGAGACTTTTAACCAGTCCATGTCTATACTCTATACTATAAAAACATCAAACTTGTAAATGTTTTTGCATAAAAGTGGACATCTTCTGAGAATCTTGTGAACTTACATTCACCAGTCCTCTTTGCCTTATCAGTTCCTGTCTGCAAAGCAGTTAAAGATTACCTTGTATATATTTTTCTCATTGCTCCTTATACAGCAGAGATTATTTTCCCATTTATTATACTAGACCATACGACATCAATATTCTCTAAGACTGAAAAGCATTAATTTATCACCTTTTTATCTCCAGGAAACTCCCTGTGAAAACTGAAACAGACTCACAGTCCATTCACCTAACAATGAAATACTGAAACTGGTATCTGTACTGCAGTTCCATTTTTTTTTTCATGTTGAGTTCCTTTGTGAGCTGATGTCCTGCTGCCTGTAAGCATGGTTATCTTCAAAAAGATTCCTTTGCAGATACTCTAGACCTTGTCTATGGCTACTAGAAGAGATGGAATCCCCTTTATTCTTTCCATCTATGTCACCACTTTTCCCCTCTTGTCTGCCTTTTTGATATAAGCAGATGAGATAGCATGCTAGGTTGTATTAAAAAACTGTCTAAGCATGCCAGTGTTAAGTGGTTTATTACTACTATCCAGCATTAGTAAATGTAAGACACAAAAGCAGTTTAAGTCACAGCATTTATTGTTTGAATAGATTGGCAACTTTATTGAGATTACATAAAGCAAAGTTTAATGTAATTTAAGCAACGTGGCAGAACTACAGACTTTAAGTCAATGAAAACAAAGTAGACACTAGTCTCACTTGCTACTAAGGATTGGAAGTTGGAGTAATGGTTAAGTTGTTAACCTTAAAGACACAAGGTGCAGGTACAAGGTAAAGGGCTTAATTCTCAAATGAGATAATTGGCTAGGCTTAAAACTACCCAAAGGCACACTTAGCCTAGTACTAACCTATGAACCTACATTCTAGAAATGCCTTATAATTCACAACCTTAATTGATAGGAAAACAGTACAATCATTATTCAGAACCTGTCAATGCTGCTACATCTCTGATTTTTCTCATACACTTTCCTGCTTTGTCATGAGTTCATCCATGCAGTAACTTTTCCTTCACTCAAAGAAGGCTGTATTTATTATAGAACATGGCATAAAACAAGGAAAATATCTAACTGTTTCTCTTAGATGAGCAATGTTCCATGATATTCCTTGGTTTTATTATAAAGCAGTACTATACGTTTTATCCAATGTAGCAACATATATTTCCTGTTTTCATACTTCACAGAATACAAATGTTTCTGGTCTGAAATACAGAAATCCATTTTGTCAGTACATTTTAGTACTTTTCCATTTAATACTTCAGTCTACTCCTACTCGGCTGCAGATTGGATCCACTCTCAGGCCTTGCTCTGTTTTATGCCTCTTATATTTGCTTAAATAAACAGCATTAGAGTCAATGACATACTTTTGGAGCAGGAATAAAGTGCAGCCTTTTCAGTGCTGTTTGTGTGTAGTTCTACAAGCCTACATGGACTATTCAGAGAATCTGCTACTGCAGAACTAGTTCCTCAGATGAGGCAATGTTATGTTATCAGTTTTATGTCTCTGCTAGTAAAAAGCAAGTATCAGTGTCAGTGGCACATAAGGTAGCATACTCACCATTGGTGCAAAAGGCTTTGAATTCTGTTCCTGCACCAGATATTTCAATAGCTGATGCTAAAGTGCAGTATAAGGGGGGGTGCTATACTCATGAGTATGTTGTCCTCAGATGATCTGTTAAACCAAGGCCCTGTCTGTTTGAGTTAATGATAGCTTGCTTGGGTGGCTGTAAAAGATCCCACAGCAACTACTGAAAAGAGTAAGGGTCCTTTATTTATATACAAAAAAAACTCATATTTACAAATGTACAAATACATGGACATACAAATATATTTGTACAGATTCATAAATTTCTTTACAATCATACTAAACTTTCATCCCTATTAAAACCCCACTCCTTTTTCCATAACCACCAGCTAGTTTTACTTCATATTGTCACTAAAATCCATTTACCATTAAACATAATGTCATTTATCCTTTCATTCCATATAACCTATATGACATAAAATAACTTTTTTATCTATTCTTTTAACATAATCTTTACTTCCAGACTTGTAATTTCCATATTTAACCATATCCATGTTTATTTTATCCACTTCCCATAGCCTTTTTACTCTTTTACATTTCAAAAATACATTTAGTAGTTCCTTCTTCTTCTTGGCAATCTAGACATATTCTATCAATTTTCTTTTTATATGGCATATTTCATTTCACTAGTAATGTATCTATTACCAGTTTCAACAAAAAAAACTTGACATTCTACTTTCTTTTTATACCATTTGCTTCTTATTTTTATAGCTTTATTTTTTTTCATCTGTTAGGTCTTCCCAAGGTTTTATATAGCACTGTTTTATCATTACATTCTTAAACCATACTTTTCTTTATTTTTCTATATAATCAGTTTTTATTTGCCACAAAAAAAATTTTGGTAACATTTTATTTCTTCACTTATACACTCTTTTTACTATACCCCAAAATCTATCATACTTATATTTATACAGTTTTACTACTCATCTCGTGTCGTTTTCATTTTTTTACTTTAACACTTCGCACAAATTTAATGAAGTAGCATATACCACTGTTTATTTAACCCTAAACCTCCTTCCTCTTTACAAAACTCCTCTTTTTACTGGATTTAATCTAGAATATCATATAAATGAAAACATATCTGCAATAATTCCTTTTCAAATACTGTTGGCAAGATAAATATGCTTGCTAAATATGCTATTTCCCCATCAGTACTGAATTTATCAAATAAACCTTTTTCTGAATGAAAAATTATCCAAAAAAAGACAGTTTTATTTTTTTCTATTGATTTTCCCCATTGAATTCTACTTACATATTTATTCCAAAATGTTATACCTAACACAAAAAAAATAATTCACTGTAAAATATATACCCCCAAACTTTATACATCACCTAAACCATTACTTTTCTCTTTGTTTAAAGCCATCCCTATCACCTCTAAACACTCATGTATGCATATTATTACTTCTTTTATACAAATATTTTTTTTTTGCAATTATCATGTCATCTGCATATTATAACATGACTGGATTGTTTAACCCTTTAGACATTATATATCCTGCCCCTCCATTTTATAATGTATCACATATACTATCACATTCATAACTAATGCAAGGATTATACAACTCATTGGGCCTCCCTGTCTTATACCAATGTCCATCTGTACCTCTTGGCTTAGCCAGCCATTTACAAGTATTTTTGCTTTATTATTACTATACACTGACATGTATAATTTTCTAACATTCTCACTTATATTCTGTAATTATTACCCATGAGATTTTGTATCAGTTATATCAAATGCCTTATTAATGTCTCCTGCCATAATAGTCACATTTTCTATTCATAATATCATCCACAATTTCTCTATCATTAATAAAGTATTCCACTACATAATTCTTTATACATAAAACCTTCCCCTGGGATTCAGTAAATTCTGTGTAGGCTTCGCACAAAACCTACACAGAGTTTACATGTGTGTGTGTGTGTGTGTGTGGTGATGCATAGTGAGCAGCAGTGCTAATTTCATATTCTTGCCTCGCACCACATTTAAACTTAAATAAGCATGTTTTTTTGGCTGGCAACAGTATTTCCTGGCAGTAAACCATGTAAAGCAGCATGGATAACAACCGTGTTTACATCAGAGCGCAGTCAGTTACCGTGTTTGCACAGAATGCCACAATGGTCACCAGGGCTTGACATACAAGTTTCCATAGCTTTCAATCTTTTAGTGCAAGAAATCTGGACGAAGCCCATCATAATGGAAGAACAATGACCCAGAAATAGGGACAGATTCTATGTCTGAAACTCAAACATATATAATTATTTAGTGACATCAGTCCTGAGATCATCCCAGTGATATGGCAGAAAACCACAAATTTTATAAGGAACAGATGAAAAGATATAAGGCAAAATTCTGGACATACTGAGAAAATCTGGACAGTTGTGAGGTATGATATGTATATGATCCAAACATGGTACAAGCTAGTGTATACAGTGCAGAGTATAGTGAAATCCCATTCCTGGGATTCTGTACCAATGTTGTGTAAATAATCTGTAAGGATACATGGACTGTCATGTAAAATAAACACTCAGGGGAAATGTGTGTATGGAATAGGGACACACAGATGAATTGTAGAAATGAAACCAGGAAAAGAGGACAGGTGAAATAACCTAATGTATAGCAGATGAGGACATGTCAATTAAAGACAGTTATAGCAGCAACACCAATCACATATCAATATGGTAAAGTAGGGGCTACAGAGTGAAAATGTGTAGCATGTTACTGTCTCACAAGGTGACATAACAATGGGGAAGATGTCTGTATGAGATAAGTATCCTTACATGAACAATGCAGAGGACATCTATCGGGGATGTATACAATTGGGGTAGGGTTCATTTTGTGAAGCTGTGCATATTATTTGCCTGAATGTGAGTGTAATCTCAGTAGAGGTCTTCAGCAAGTGGGACATAGGCAAAGACTCATGGACAACATTAAAAGAATCGCACATAATCATGGACAATATCAGAATAATATCACCAGTAATCCCATGACTCTGACATAATATATGTGATTTAGAGTTATCAGAGATGGTTCTGCACAAACACTTGTACAACTATTATGACACATCTGCACTCCATGAAGGTAATTACACACATCCTGATCTGACACTGTAACATCTGCTGAAGGTGTTAGGAGGGACACTGCTATACCTGTATGTGACATTATGATCAATAGAGGCTAGTTGACTGGTGTGCGTGAAATATATATATATGGCACAATCCATACCTTCACAAATGTTACCCATGCCATTGACGTTGTCAAACAGCTATGTATGTACTGTGTGTATCACTGGCATCTGATGTAACAACTTGATGTGGTTTCAGCACAATCAGACACTAATATTTATTCCACAAAAAGAATACATAACTATGGCCAATAAGATGTGTAACAGCTCACTGTGGCAAAGGAACATGCATTTAAATTTAGAGTTTTAGCTAAAGTTTCTGTTGGTATTAGGGGAGGTGACTTGAATAATAGAATGGAGATCGAAGAATACAAATGGATAAATTATTTTAGAGCAGACTACCCACCAGGGCTGAATAGTAAAATAGCATTAAACCACTATTAAAAGAGAGACAGACATATGTTAAATAATATTTATATGTAATATATGTGTGCATATTTACATATATATATATATATATATATATATATATATATATATATATATATATATATATATATATATATATTTTTTTACAAGTACACTTTTATAGGTTTATATTTTATAAGTAATACTTATTATATACTTATAAATAGAGTTTGTATTTATTTAAATGCCTGAACTAAAAATTAGTACTCTTAGACATGTGACTGATTCTTCAATTTTCATTTGCTGGCAGGTGTTTTTAAATTTTAAATTGTATATATTGATGAGATTGTAGCAGTTGCTCCTTTTTTACACTGAGTACTGTAAGATTTGAAATGCCTTGGGCTTGTCAAGTTCAAAAGGATGACAGTGTTGTCTTCATGCATGCCCTCGATGTCGATATCTTCTTTGAGAACATCTAATAGAAAACATGATGTAGCATTAACAACTCACACATGTCAGTTGCACACAGCCAGTATTTTACTAGTGTCCATTTATTAAAAGGTCTATGAAGACATGTTGGTCTACCTCACTGATGAGGAGAGTTAGGATGTGCCTATACATGAATGCTTGTATCAGGTGCTGCCCCCCAACTCAGATGGATACATGTTGATGTACACCCTTCTACAGGAACACAGTCTGTGTGCAGGGTATGTTGAACTGTGTATTCAGCTGTGTCACGATAGGCGATCTGTGATGTTGTCACAGCCCACTTATTCTGTGTGATAGGCCTGGATGAAGTTAAGACAGTGTATACTGGCTATCCTGATCTGGCCTAGGGTTTGGACACAATCCCCCACACTGGTATCATTGAGAAACTCTCCCAGCTGGGGATTAACCCTTATGTCACTAGATGGGTTACCAATTAGCTCACTGACAGAGCACATACTGTGAAACTTGGTGAATCAACCAGCACCAGTAGAGCTGTCACCATTGGTGTACCAGGAACTGTGCTTGGCACTTTACTGTTTAGTATCTATTTCTCGATAGTTCAGACTAAAGTATATATCCTTTGATTTATTGCATTTGCTGATTCTTGCATACTGGATGCAATTATAATATCCACCTATGATGATAGCATACTACAGGAAGGACTAACACAGACAAATGATTGGTTACAAAGCCATACAGTCTAAAATAAATGCAAAAATGTGTCTTTATTTTGTACTTCTGCAAAGTGAAATTCCCTGCTAATTACAACATTGACATCAGTCCCACTATGCTGAAAACCAGTGATACAAGCACTAGGAACACATGTAGATAAAAATCTGAACTTTGACCACCAAGTGTCCACACTGATATTAAAAGCTTATGTTGTGCACTTCATAAGTCACGTCACTGTATTCAGATCTGAGGATTATATTACAGCACTGTACTCAAACCTCATCAGAACACTAATACAGTATAATGCTCTCTTTTGCATGCACCTCACCAGACACATGCAGCAGCTGGAAAGACCACAGGGGTTTCTCACCAAGAAAACACAGGGCCTACAAACCATGCCATGACGTATGTGGATAGACTGAAAGCCATATCACTGTAATCTGGATCATATAGGATGAGGTGAATTCTGCCTGGCCTCCAGGCCAGTCTCTGACCCTGCCTGGTGGGAATAGTGCACATCCACAAATCAGATATAGCTGATAATATAAGTAGTGTCTAGTGAGGGGAATATGGTAGTACCAGTGTCCCACATGCTGGTGTAAAAGTCTCTCTATAATGTCAAGCAAGTGGATAAACAGACACACTCCATTTGACTGGGGTAAGAACAGAACCCCTAGCTATCAAAGTACACAGACTACAGAACTCTGTATTTAAGGCAAGCACCACAGCTCAAGTCTGACTTTGACTGTCTCAGACAATTTATAGCTGATGACCTCAGCAGTGTCTGGTGAGAAGAATACAGTAATAACAGTGTCCCACATGCTGGTGTAAAAACCCTCTCTAATGTCAAGCAAGAGCACAAACACACACACATCAGTTGACTTCAGTGAGAATAGTTACCCCTACCTATCTAAATACACATACTACAGAACTCTGTATTTAAGGCAAGCACCACAGCTCAAGTCTGACTTGGATTGTTTCAGACAAGACTTTATAGCTGATGACATCAGCAGTTACTGGTGAGGAGGCCAAACATATGATCTTCCATCCTACTAAATTTGCCTCACCTACTAATACATTTACCATCTCCTCACTAAATAACACCATCATATCATCATCTCCTCACACCAAACTTTTAGGAGCTGAAATTGACTGCAAACTTAAATTTGATATTCACGTTGCCCAAATTGTGAAAAAAAGTTCATAAAAAACTTGGAACACTATATAGAAATAAACACTACATCACTAAAAATACTAAGATTGCCATTGCCCAAACCCAATCTCCACACTGTTGTACGCAGCTCCCATACTCACTAACCTACAAAAATCTGAGGTACTAAAACTTGAATCATGCTATAAGAAAATAGTCAGATATGTCACAAGCTTACCAGCCAGAACCCATCATTGTTTTGCACTCAACCAACTAAACTGGTTAGAACTCCCACAATTCATACACTACATTCAGTTAATCCTGATCCACAAAATTCTCTTTGAACCTAAGAAAATACCTGTTCTACAAACATTACTTCAACCTTATGCCACTAGCAGAACCTTATGCTCCACTAATAAACATTACATAAAAATCAATGCAGCAAAAATCAGACAGGAGAGTCCCTCATCTCAAATTGTATAGGTAAAATCTGAAATGAACTTCCTGATAACATTATCACCATAGCATCCCTACCCCAATTTAAAACAACTCTAAGAACCCACTTATTAAAGAAATGGTTGTGTCCTTGCTCTACCCCTGACTAACATCTCCCTCTCAGTCTCTGACCTTACCATTACTTCTGCTTATCCTGTAAGACTTCTGACTACATCACTTTCCACTGCTTATTCTTAATACTACTGGCACACTGTATACGATCATTTCTCTGTACTATTCACTGATGTGGAGAGGAAATTTTCCTGACCACATAATGTGATCTGTTTAGAAAAAGATTTATAATTATGGAATATTCACTTGAAAAAAATGGAAAGTTTGTCTCTATAACCCTGTAATGTCTGTTATACTAACTTGTTAATTTTTGAGATCACCTACTTATTGTCTAAACTTGTCATGTAATAACGCTGATAGCCCATGTTAGTATTTTTTTGTGTACTCTACATTTTGCTATTTCTGTTTGTTCTATGTGGAGCTTTTCTCTTTGGGCCTCTGCTGAAAAAGGTCACGTGTCCAGTCTGACAATCCCAGTAAACAAATGTAAATTAAATTAAAATAAAATAATATGGTAATAATAGTGCCCCACATGCTGGTCTAAAAGGCTCTCTCTAATGTCAAGCAGGAGCGCACATACACACACACACACACACACACACACACACACACACACACACACATGTGCATGCACACACACACACACACACACACACACACACACACACACACACACACACACACACACACACACACACACACACACCTCATTTGACTGCAGTGAGAAAAAAAAACCCTACCAATCTAAGTATCACACCACAGAGCTCAATACTTTCATGAAGAACCATGGGGCAAGTTTGACTTTTACATGGCTGCAGGATAACTTATAGTGGAAGACATCAGCAGTGCATGTTGGAGAGATGTTGGGAGGCCTGTGTAGGTTCATATGAAGTTACTAGGCTAATGGTCCTAAGGCCTTTACAAGCATAGCTGTGTAAAAACCCAAGTACCCTTACTGAGCATAGTTAGATGATCATTGTTAGAGCAATTTTGTGATCAGCACCAACCACCCTGTCCATGAGGGACATAGGTGCCACCCCTGGGGTGAATTTACAATCACCCATCCAGTTGTCAAGGTGGGCTTGAATAGGGTAATTGAGGACCACTGCTTCATATGTAGGGGGAGCCTATTACAGAGGCATGGCAATCACTGGGAGACATATTTGTGTTTCCAGCATGTTCTGCTTATGTCACAGGCTAGGTTGAGATCCCTGGAGCAAGTTATTTTCACAACTTGATTTGTAGATGTCCAGAATTTTCAGTAGGGCAGGGTCTGGGACTAACCTGTAGGCCAGGCATAGGTTGCCTCTCAGCAGCCTCTATGATACTGAGTACAGTGACAGGTCTTTCAGTCTTTCCATGTATATCATGTTTTGGAGGCCCTGGATTCTCCTGGTCAGAAACCTCTGTGTTTTCTCCAGTTGCTGCAGGTGTCTGGTGAGGTACATACAAAAGGGAGCATTGTACTCAACTTGTGGTCTGATAAGGGTCAAGTACAGTGGAGCTATAACCTCCCTGGTCTTGTATGGGATCCCCTCATTTATGAGGTGCACAATGTAGAATGTGTGTCTTACTACTATGGACATGTAGTGACTGAAGTTTAGATTGCTATCAACCTGTCTTCCCAAGTCTCACACCACTGAGTTTGAGCTTAGAGAGGTGCTATGTATATCATAATTATCAGGGGTACTTCTTTGCCAAAGGAGACAATTGGGTATTTTTTGTGTTAAGTTTCAGTCCATGAGTTTGGCACCAATCATTTGTCTCTGTCAGCTCTTTCTGTAATATGTTAACATTGTTGGGGGCTCTATATGATTATGCCCAGTTGACAGTCATCTGCAGACTTGGTAAGCCACAGGCCATCTACCTTCACCTGGACTTCAGAGAAATAGTTTCCAAACAATAGAGGGCCCAGTATAGATCCTTTTGGTACTCCACTGGTAACTGGTCTACTGGTGGAGGTAGTCTCCCCAACTTTGACAGTGTGCATTCTCTCAGTGAGCCAGTTGGCTACCCATCTAGTAATGTATGGGTTAATCCCCAGATGGGAGATTTTCTCAATGATACCTGAATGGGGGATTGTGTTAAAGGCCTTGGCTACATCAACACATGTGGTATGTCCTGTTTTCCCTCATCCAGGGCTTTGGAGATATTATCAAATAAGTCTATTAGGTTAAATAAGCATGATCTATCCTTTGCAAAACCAAAATGGTGAAGTGTGTTTAAGGTCACCTATGTCCCAGTGGATAAGGTCCATGATGATTCTTCCCATAGTCTTGCAGATAAGGCTGGTTAGGCTTATGGGTCAATAGTTCCCAGAGTCAGTTGATGGATGTGTAGGCATGCTCAGCTGTGAAGATAGTTCTAGTTCTGCATGTTATCAGATTGACATGCATTGCATATCACACATCTGATATTAATTTATGTAGTATAGTTGATATAAATGTCAAAAAGTACTGAGACACTAGGGTTGCAGTGCATTGGGGGAGGCAACACATGGCTGCACTGTAAATATCTGACATATTGTTAGATAGGGCCTTCAGTTTGTTACATTTCCACATGTAGTTTTATGGCATAAAGAGTAAATGGACAGTAAGCAGTACTAATACATGTTAATATTGACTTTGCATAGTGCAGCGGCGAGCAGTGGGTTTGTGTGATGGTTGGCAAAGTGTTTGCACATAGTTAAGCAGTGCACAAATGTGAGCTGCATTGATAAAAGTCTCAGAGTTAGTACTGAGTCTATGAAATACACCTGCTGCTTAGCTGACTCTCTGGCAGCAGGTGTAAATGCACTGACATTTCTTTTTGAGCACAGATAATACTGGGTTTAAATCAAGGTGTATGTAACACTTTTAAGTAAACAGGGATAATGCAATGACATTATTCTTTATAGTACACTCAGCATATGTTATTGTGTGTGGTTTACACTGAAAATTTTGAATGCCGTTTTGCAAACTTTGAATGTCAAAAGGCAGCTTTCAAAGTCACATAATGGCGATTCAAAATATGTCACACATGCAACAGCGAATGCTGGTATGCATTCGCTGTTGTGAGAGCAGCATACTGATTGGAGATCACACTATGGTGGGGATCAGGAACATTGTCCTTTTTCTCACTGTAGTGCGATCTCAGATTTGTAATATATAAGTAGGGGATGTGGGGGGTGCAGTCCCCACATGAAGGGTGCAGGGGAGCTTGTCCCCATGCAAAATGTTAGTTGGAATTGACTAGGAGTGAAAGTACGCTGGGTAATATCGACTTTGTCAAATATGGACATGTCGACATTACCAGTTTCAGTTTTGCGCCTTTTTGATGCTGTTATTTTTCTGTATTTTCATTTGAGAACATGATCACTCGATGGAAGTGGTTTCAAGATTATGATAGTAAACCATTGTGTATGTATGTAGTGCAATGGGGTTAAGCAGCATTGCACAAAGGTAACCACAGCATTGTAGAGCCGCTCACCGGTGCTTGGCATTGGTGGACTATGCCAAACTCCATGCAAACACAGAGGCCAAAAAGTGAAGAGATTCATGGCTTTTTCTGGTACTTGTATGCATTGTGTGTGATTCTGTTTTTTGACCAGATTATAGGTGTAAAATGGGGAAGGCAGGTAGGAAAGAACCATAGCTATCCATTTCTTCAGCAGTAAAAAACTGATAATATTTCTAGAATATTAGCTGAATTTGGACTGTCACCTCCAGAGAGAGAAGTGACAACAATATAATCATGTTGTAAAACTGATTGGATCAAATCAAATGTGTCAAGAAGACACGTGTGCAAAATGGACAGCTATGTATGGGATGATATTTTATTTGTGGGCCAAGTGCCCACTTTTTTTTTATTCAATAAGAGAGGAATGCTGGGTAAGGGATGTAGGTGTTTCTGGGTCAGGTAAGTTGGATAGGTGAGGAAGCAAATGCAAACAAATAAGAAAAGACACAGGGACGGTGAGTGACACAATAGGTTGGGGGACAACTTGATTGGGGTGAGGGAGGAGTCAACACAGACTCATGCTCATCAAACATGGAGACAGTGAGAATAGAGTCCTCACCTGGGGAACCGTCATCACTGTCTTCTTGCTCCACTGGTGGCTGGAGTGCTTGATGTCTTCTCCTCCTACTTACCAGGAGGGAGAGCAGCCTCTCCATCCAATCTAGGTGTGCACCAATGGTGTGGTGCATGACCCTAAGCACCAGTATTCAATGGCATGCAAATTATATGGAAATGATCTTTTGACATGCAATCATTCAAAATCAGACACATATAAAACAATCATGTCCACGTTGCTGTGTATTTTACACTATGTCTAGAAATACAACCTGATCATGTAACATAAAAGAATTGGATCTAGCAATGTAGACTGTCTTCAAGGAATGTTTAACTTTGGGGACAAGTGGGACATCATCAGGAAAGGAAATGGATGCTGAGAAATGTTCTTCAGTATGAACATTGTCAGGGTTGCTCTGAGATCTAGAGTATGTATCACAGGTACGATATGTGATATTGTTTCTGATACAGGAAGAAGATGCCTATGATTTCTTCTGTATTCTATACCCTCAGATTCCACTAAGTAGGATCTTGGCTCGGCAAATATACCTCTCACTTGACCAATTCGATCAAAGTCTTTCTCCATTTGCATCCTCACTGTCCCTCGTTCCTTTAACAGATGAAGAAATCTGTTCATCTTATCATAGCTGGACTTCTGAGAAGAATGCTTCTTAAAAAGTTGGGCTTTGATTGCTCTGTTGGTTTTAGCAATAGGCAGCAACAAACTAGAACTAATAGGCAAGGTTGCTCTGATTTGCCTAGGTAGAAGTCTGTAGGCAGGCAAGCCTAGTAGGTTGTGACGGGGTATATTTCTAAGATTAAGCAAATTCAAGAAATTACTGGTATTGTCATACTTTGACCTCTCTAGTAATTGCTTTGCACTCTGTACTGCATGTTCAGCAAGGCCATTTGACTGTGGGCATTCAGGACTACTAGTAACATGAATAAAGTCCCACTCTTTTGCAAATCTCTGAAACAATTGACTGGTAAACTGAGAACCATTGTCAGAAATAACTTTGTGTGGACTACCATGGACTGAGAAATGATGTTTCATCTTAGTAATAACAGCACTGGATGTTAGATTAGGTAGCAAGTCAATTTCAAAGCAGTTCAAATAAGAGTCTACCAGCACTAATTAATACTGATTGTTCCACTCAAATATGTCAGTGACTACTTTTGACCAAGGTAGTTCATGAATTTGGTGTAGCTGAAGTGGCTCTTTTTGCAAATGTGGTTTAGTATTGTTACATACTGAACAAGAAGAAAGCACTTTATAAATATCTTTCAGTAGAGAAGGCAAAAATACTAGTCCTCTCACCCATCTTTTGGTAGTCGGAACCTGGGTGGCCACAATGCAAAATCTGGATGTATTCCTGCTGTAAGGAAGTAGGAAAAATAACTTTGGGACCTTTGAAAATGATATCATCTTCCATCAGCATCTCATCTCTGTATGAAAAGTAAGGTTGCACTTCTGGCAGTACACAGAATTGCTTTGAAGGCCATCCTACATTGATGAAGTGGTTGAGCTTTTGCAAAATTGGCCAAGTCTTTGCATGATCTCTCAGCACATCAGGTCTCATGGTAGAAAAATTATGCACTTCCATAACATCAAAGTCATAATTCTCTGCATCAAGCTGTTCTGTGGTATTTCTGGGTGATCTGGATAAGGTATCAGCCGAATAAAGAAGTTTACCTTTTGTATAGACCAGTTTGAAATTGTACTTTTGCAATCTGAGCATCATTCTTTGTAGTCTTCCTGGAGCTGAATGGATAGGCTTATTTAAAATAGTGACTAGTGGTTGATGATCAGTTTCAATTGGGAAAGCTTGGCCATAAATATAATCATGGAACTTCGAACATGTAAACACAATTGCCAAAACTTCCTTCTCAATTTGAGCAAACTGCATCTCAGTTTGGGCAAGAGTTTTAGATGCATAGGCAACAGGTCTGCCCTCTTAAAGAATAACTGCACCAAGTCCGAATACTGAAGCATCACAGGAAAGAATTACTGGTTTGTGGACATAATAATACCTTAATGTAAGAGGGTTGGCAATTTGCTGTTTGAGGTTATCAAATGCTCACTGGTGTTGTTCTAACCATTACCAGGAAACATTTTTATGTATCAACTCTCTTAAAGGCACTGATAACTCACTAAAGTCAGGGATAAATTTGCCCAAATAGGTAACCATACCAAGAAAACACTTTAAAGCTTGGACATTGTCTGGAGCTGGCATTTCAAGAATGGCTGCTTGCTTGGAAGGATCTGGTCATAAGCCTGTACTGATAAATAAATGGCCTACATAAGTAACTTCTGGTAGTCTAAATTTACATTTCAGAGGATTAAGCTTTAAGTTCACTTCAAGCAATCTGTCCAGAACTTTCATGAGGTTTCTGTCATGCTCTGGTTCACCATTGCCTCCAACTAGTAAATCATCAACTATTATTGCACACAGATAGCACAAACATTTTTGATCCATTGTACTCTGAAAGACTTTACTGACAGAATTTATTCCAAAAGCTATCCTGAGGAATCCGTATCTACCAAATGGGGCACTGAATGCAGTCAGTAGTGAAAATCTGCGATCAAGCATTACTTTCCAAAATTAACTCTTTTCATCTAAAGCAGAAAAAACAGTGGTACTGGGCATGAGGGTGGCAATCTCCTCGACTGTACGCATAGGATGATGAGGTCTCTTTAATGCCTTGTTCTAGTCTCTTGGGTTTATGCATATTCTGATTTCCTCTGATTTTTTTCTTATGATCAGCTACCATGGAAGACACCCACTCTGTGACTAGACAAATCACACCTTGCTGCACCATTTTGTCTAACTGGACCTTGACTTTGTCCTGCATAGCTATTGGAACTCATCTTGCTGGTCTGACCACTGGACTGACCTCTGGGTCTACTTTCATGGAGTACACAACTGGAAGTTTGCCTAGCTTGTCATCGAAAACATCAGCATACTCTGAGAAAACAGCATCACTGAAACTGGAACTGGGACATGTGCTTACATGATGTACTTCTTTGGTAAAAGAAAGCAGTTTCATTCATAGACTGTCTCTGAGACCTAATAATGACTGCACAGGTCCTCTGACTACATAAAATTGCAAGCTGTAACTGTCCCCAGCCAAATAGAATGAAAGCACTACTGAGCCTTCAGTTTGAATCTTTTCACCTCCATAAGCAATAAGCTATACACAATTAACCAAATTAAGTTGCTCACCAGCTCTCACTTTAACAAATGTTTCTGCTGACATTACATTTCACTTTGAACCAGTGTCCATGTTGAGCTCTGTGGGTTTACCTTTGATCAGGATAGAATAAAATATGTCATTCTTTGCCAACAAATCTACTGCATTAACCTTTTCACAGACCACTGGTAGAAGATCTACATAGAAGGTAGGGTTGCAGCTTTTTATATGATCAACTTGCTTTTTTGAGTGACCGTTCTTAATAATGGAATGATGCTTGATTTACAAAACTTTTGAAAGTGGTTCCATTTTATACACTTGTGGTATTGCTGACCAAATGCTAAGCACTTTTCTCTTTTAGAATCATGGTTGGCTCCACAATTATGACAGTTAACAATAAAACTTGACTTGGGTTTTCCTGACTCACCCTTATACTGCACTGAGCATGTCCATTTTGCTGAGCTAGTGTTAGAACTTGCTAGAAAGTTATGGAATCTCCAAAGGAATACCACAGGGGTTGCAGCTGCCATGTGCTTAGGCCTGCTTCTGCTTGCCATGTGCTACATGCTGTCTACGCTTGCTCTAGAGGCTGTTGAAACCATGCTCTTATCACTTACAAGCATACCTGTATGCCTTTCTGTGGGCACATAGATGTGACAAATTTCTATGGCTTTGTTCTATGTTAAATCACTGCCACAAAGCAAAATCTTTCTCACTGCGGCATTATTAACACCACAAACAAGCTTGTCCTTTATTAACTCATCTTTCAAATCATCTAATCTGCATGTTTTAGCCTTGAGAAATAAGGCTGTTATATATGCTGCAAAAGTTAAACCAGACGTTTGGTCTCTTGTATAAAATAAGTGCCTCTCTAATATAACATTTGCCTAGGGGTTGCACATTTCTCTAAATTTACATTTCAAGCACTCAGGGCTTTCCCTTGATTCACCCAGTACAACAATATGGTGGTTTCCCCCTCTCCTGCATATACTTTTTGTGCATACACCAATAAAAGCTCCCTTTCAATGGCCTCTGACCCAGCTAAGTTAAACAAAATGAATGTCCTTGTATGTGCATCGTCAGAAAAAGCTGCTTGTATAGAAATATCATATTCCTGCTCAAATACTGTCCAATTCTCTGCTATATTATGATCAAGCACAAGTGGATTGGGTATGAGAAATGCCTCTGCCATATCAACACACAGTAGTGAAGGTGCTTGGAATTATGTATGAACATACACACATATAAATATGCCAGAACTTTATGCCAGAATTTGTAATTATGCTCAGTAGCACAACAGACTCACTGAAATAACTGCACTTTGCCAAATAAGTCTCCGTAGCACAAAAATACTTTAAAATCACTGTACTTTGTGAAACCACTCCTTATCAATGTAAGAAATACTGTACTTCAAAATGACTGTACTTTGCGAATAAACTGCACACAGCAGAAAAAAGCTCAGAGTAAGAAACCCTTTGATATGAATGCACTTTGCAAATAAACTGTACACCACACAGAAACTCTTCAAAATGGCTGTACTTTTGTGAAATAACTCTGTACAGTGTAAGAAACACTTTGAAATGGTGACACTCTGGGAATAAATGTACACAGCACAAGAAACTTTTTGAAATGGCTGTACTTTAACTGTACTTTGTACACAGCAAACTATTTGAAATAGTTCCACCATTATAAAGCACACACTCTGCAAACACTTTGCACACACTGAGATACTTCAAACAACTGTAGTTACTTTGAATGGCTTTTGTCAATACAAAATAGTATTTTGTGCCCAAACACGGTCTTTTATTTAAAAAAAAACATGCAGTCGCCTTGCTCTTTAAGCTTATGTTGCCCTTTTATTGTACTTGTTATGCCCTTTTAATCTGTTATCATGCTCATTATACTTTTCTTGTGCTTGTTTTACTTTAAACATGCTCGTTATGTAAACTGGAGGTAATTCTGAGCTCCATATGACTATTTCTCCTAGTTTTATCAAATATCATGGTTTCAAATATTTTAATTAATAATGCATTCTGTGCCTTTCATTTAATTAATAATGCTTTTGTGCCTTAAAAATGCTCAGTTTCATTTTATTTGCAAAAGAAATCATTTCTGCAAGTTTTGGTTACCTGAAGTTCATTTCTGGCACTTTCTGATTGTTTTAGCTATGTTTCTCTCCACCAGCTCAATCTGCCTTCACTTTCAACTCTGCACCTCAAGTTTGAAGAAGTTGCTCTCTTAATCCCGGTTCTGACACCATGTCATTCATCTGGTCAAGATAAAACAAACAGTTGTGGGTTCAATTCAAGCAGCTTTATTACACGCAAACACATCAGGAATGAGGCTTTCTAACTTAAACTTAAACTTATAAACAGACTGACTACCACACTCATACATGTTAACACTCCAGCTGTTCTCTCAAAATGGCACTGCTGCCTGCACATGCCTACATCTGGAAATTCTTCTTAAAGGTACATACATATGTTCTGTTCTACACTATTCTGATTTATATATATATATATATATATATATATATATATATATATATATAAACAAATGCTACTGTTATCTGAAAGTGCGCTGATGGCACAGGCATGTTTGTCAATTCATTGGTATAGATGATTGGCAATAGCTTAAAATGGAATTTTTTTGTGTTAAATCTGTACATGTGTTTCAAGGACAATTCATTTGATAGCAGTTTTAGCATTTCACTGATAGTTTGTTAGCAAAATGTGTCATTTCCCTGTTCTTTTGGGGTGGGGGAGCAAAGTTGCATTTCTGTTTTGGCACAAACAAGGATATGTTGCTATTGTTACTCTCCCTTGTTTTGCATCCAGTCTCGTTTTGTGTGTGAATGTAATATGTTACAACCACACAATTCCTGTTGTTCATATTTCAAATATCTAGACTGTTTAATGTTTCTCCAGTGGGTAATACTGAAATGCTACCTTTTTTGTTTTATCTAGGAACAGGTATTCTTTAGCTATGTGATACGTATGTGTATTATCCTGTTGTCTTTTAGGACAACTAGGACTATGCCACCCAGGTATCGCAATCCCCTAAAACCACCCTTTGTTGACCCTGAAAATCAGGTCATTATGGAAGCTTTTA
This sequence comes from Protopterus annectens, assembly GCF_019279795.1. Classification (NCBI taxonomy): domain Eukaryota; kingdom Metazoa; phylum Chordata; order Ceratodontiformes; family Protopteridae; genus Protopterus; species Protopterus annectens. The sequence continues at coordinate 675,060,724 of NC_056749.1, read as the reverse complement.
GGCGATATGATGCCTTTCTGCTTGAGAGGGGATGTGGAGATATGTCAGGCAGAATACAAATTTGGCAGCAGATAGTTGCAGATGTGAATGCAGTAGGCAGCCACAGCAGTACATATGATCAGGTGCATCATAGGGCCACTGACATAATCTCATTTGCACAGAGGAGAGCAGCTTCAGTGGCCCATGACTGGATGGCCTGCTACACAGTCACCACTAACAGCAAATGAAGAGTTCCTGTCTACTGTCAGGTGCACTGTCAGCTCCCAGGAAAGTGGAGAACAGCATGTCCTTCACATTGGTGCTACTGTTTCAGGGACAGCAAGTATGATCGAAGAGGAACTTCCAGGTATGCTTATTGATCTCACTTGTTAAATACTCTAGTATAGTAAAATATTTACATCAATACATAAGTTCTGTTTAACAAGCAGTTGGTTGTGGGTGGGATTGTACCTTGCTACAGTTAACAACACATTCTGTTTGATTACATATGGAGCTGAGGTTGGACTTGTCATACAAGTTCTAGTTGAAAGTATAATTAATGGACATATAAAGGGAAAAATGTTTTATGCTCAGTGTAACTGTTAATTGTGATGATGTTTTCCTTACTTTTTGCTTAACTTCTTCCAGGACCATCCAGCATAGAGAGCCTACAATCATCTACACATAGCAAGCTAAACATTTTTACCTCGGTACTGATAAGCAGTTTAAAAAAATTTGTGGTATGTGATGTTGGTGTCAGGATTATTGTTGCTATTGTTACTTTCCCTTGCTGTACTGTCTAAAATAGTGGCACCACTGTTAGTTTATCAGGGTCGTTATTACAACGTCAAACTAAAACAAGTTTGAACATTGTAATATTGAACCCTAACGTCCAAAAGTTGAAAATAGTGAAGCCGCAGCACATCAACTTTTTTTCCAAGGGAAAAAATCGGCAGCCCATTTTTGGGGCTTTGCTATTTCCTCCACTGTGGTGCAATCTCAGAGTTGATATATATAAGTAGGGGGGGTGTGGGGAGCACAGCCTCCCACACTGGGGGTGTGGGTGCAAAGTCCCCCACTTTAGTTTAAGTTTAAGGTTAATTTTTTTTTTGTCACGGAACAGCGATTTTTTTTCCTTGGGAAAAAAAAATTGCTGTTCTGTGTTTTCGATTTTGTTGGCTTTTGGACTTTTGGGTTCGATATTACAACGATCGAACTTTTGTTAGTTCGGCGTTGTGATATATACCCATTTATCATATATTGGAGTATAGTAGTTTAGGTATTATTTTTTCCTTTTTTTGTTGCTTATTATCACAGGTGATCCTGACAATGGAAGTGTGGGACTTCTACCACGTGATGTCAGAGTATCAGCTTACTTTGATGATGATGGTGGCCAAACATAGGCACAGTCAGGGGGTGCAGAGGTGGAATCCAACACTGAGGATGACATACAGTCATCCCCTGTAATTCCATTGTACACAGCCAGTAGGCCTACGCCTACCTATTTCTGGGAGCCCTCAGATATTGGACAGGTGATTGAGACAATTGATCAGGGAAGTGTGATTACTGTGGCTTCAGTGCCTGTTGACTCTACCCATAGCCAAAGTGTAGGTGAGGTGCCATGCAGGAGGATTATTAGGGGTGCTCGGAGGAGGCCTGCTGTCGAGCCTGCACCGATCCAGATGTCTCTTCCCATGCCACTCAGCATATCTTTAGATCCATTGAGGAGGGACAGGCATGGTCCCATATGTCCTCCTCTAGGGTTGTAGATCTGGCATAGGCTGGCTTGCATGACTGCCTCCACAGTGTTGTTGATTCAATGGATTGGATGAATGACATGTTGTAATGGGTGGTGTCTGTGATGGAACATCTTCTGGGAAGGAGACAGCATCCTCGTGGACATAGGTCAGCCACATCATCTGCTGTTAGCCGATGTGGCCGTGCCCAATCACATTCCCATAGTGGCAGTACTTCTACTGCTCCATCAGTGGTTAAGCTGTCCACACAGAGACATGGCAAGCCATGGGGTCATGGTTCTTTGCATCCTTGTGAGGGGAACTTGTCCAGCAGACATCAGTCACATTCACGTAACAGCAGTGTATCTGACTGTGGGTGGGAATGTGCCAGTGCAGTTCTCATGGTCAGGTATGACAACAATGAACTGTCACCTCTACCATGCATAGCTTCACACCTGTCTGACATACCAAGACATAGAGCTAGCACAGAGCTTGGCTGTATTCATGCAGACACTCACACACCAATTTCACCTGGGGACCTATACAGACACACACAGCAGTTACATGGTTCATCTGTGAAGCTTACAGTTCATTTTGTCTCACTGGCCATTTATTACTTTATCTGAATGTCTTTCTTACTCTCAGACACTCACCTACTTTTTGTGCCAGCCTAGGCTTCCTCGCCACACAGATACAAACACACACACACACACACACACACACACACACACACACACAGACACACACACACCCTGTGCAAGTGATAACTGTGCCATATCCCTGTTTTCTACCTTTTGAATTTAGGGATACATAAACTTTGTCTGATGCTCTGGGTGCATAGCTGACAGTGCTCAGCATTTATATTGCATTGGTAATTGTACCTCTGACTTATGTTGGTCTTAGAAAGTTAAACAGTTGATATCATCAAACTTTTTTTGCATCAGTATTGTTAATGATCTTGTGAGGGTTGTGAAGTCTGAAACTGAAATGTGTCTCATTACTTTCTAACTTCTCTCTCTAATGATTTTTCAGTAGAAACATATGGTGCTAAACTGAAGACATTTGGTGACCATCAGTACTTTTGAGAGGTATGACTGTGTGAAACCTTGTCACATATAAGTCACATAAGTCTCTGCTGTCACATGTTAAGGTCATTTCTGTGCAAATTATCCACCTTTACTTGCTTCCACTATCAAGTCACAACATGCAAGGATATGCCAGTCATTCATATTATTACATATTACACTCCATGTTCAACACTTACCTTGTAAATCCAGCAGTTGCTACAGTTTTAGTTCAGGGCTGACTCTGTCTGATGCTAGCAGTACACAGCCATTACATGGGTAGGTAAAGGTTGTGAGCATTGCTTGGCATCAATGTTACTATATGTATGTGCATAGGAGGAAGGTTTTAGCCCCTTAGATGGTGAGTGAGTGTGCTATGCATTGCCTCTTAGCACATGCGAGGGCATATTGAGCATAGCTAAATCTGTCTACACCCACAGCAGCTGCTGGTTCCCTCTCTGACTCCTCACCTGCATGTAGCTGTGGTGCCCCTGCCATTGGTGGTAGGATGTGTGTCCATTTCCTTTGTTGATCCTTCTGAAGCTGTTTTCTCAGTATGATATTGTCTAGCATGGCACATACCATGAATATTTTGATGCATGCAAGTGGAATGTACTGCAGGTTCCCCCAGATGTATCTAGACACCAGAACAGTGATATAAGCAGCCCACACACATGGTCTGTAATATTTCTGGTTTGAGTGTATGCCTCATTATGGTGTTTGTCAGTGGTTGTGCATGCATTTATGATGGGCATTATCAGCCATGGTCCTAGTGCATAACTTCCATCCCCCAGTAAATGATCCTCTGGAATATCACCCCTAATACACATCTGATACAGTTGGGAGGTGTGCTAGATATGTGAGTCATGGTAACTGCCTAAGTTCCCAGCACACATGTTCAAGATGATTTCCTTAGTATTACACATGACTTGGCAGTTAAAAGAGTCAAAGCCCTTTCTATTTATGTACAGCCTTCCCTGTTCCTCAGGTGGTACATTAATTTCTACATGTGTACAATCGATGGCACCCAGTACTTCAGCGTAGTGTGCTACAGGCTAGAACTCCTGCGTATCTCTGGCCTTGTCCTCAGGAGTGTGGGGAAATGTGGTCACTGTCATGTTGAAGCATAGTATTCAGGAACTGAAGGAGGATCTTGGATGCTGATTCCTTTGACAGCCCCTGCATGTCCTCTGTTGGTCTCTGAAAGGTATCTGTAGCTAAAATACCTTTGTCTCCACTGGTATGGGTTCCCCTCGGTTTGTCCTGGCTCTGAGTTGAGGACGACAAAGGTTGCAGACCTCCTGTAGTGTGTCTCTATCCACCCTGTAGTGCTCTACAACTTCCATGTCATGTAGATTGTGATAAGCTAAACGGGGTCTGAAAACTTTTCTTGGCCTTGATGTATTAGCAACAGCAGCAGCATAGACTTCAGCCTGTTGCACATACACATGAATTAAAGCAACAGCAGCCCCTAACATTGCTTTTGTGTAGACTCTTTTCTATGGCTGTATTCAAATGGGTTTTGGAATTCACAGGGAAAACCAGCACGGAGTCTAGATGGTTGCTTTATAGCTTGTTGAATAGTTCCTCCATCTTGGATTGGTTGATTAGCACACAATTCGTCTGCTTATGCTGCAATCAGCATGTTTAGCATGCCTCAGTGTTTACCTGGTTTGTGTGGCTCTACACACCATGTAAAGCCACTTACTGAATCTAAAACAGCCCGTTACTTGCTGCACCGCAACATGCACACGGTGTAAACGGACCGTATAGGCTTTACGGAATCTGGCCGTTCATTTAACCATTCATTCAAAATCTTTAATATTTATTTTCCAATTTATTAAATGTTTATACATTTCACACCTTATTTCATCTGGTCCTGCAGCCAAATCTGTGTTTACTAAACATAAAATTTTATCTAGCTCCTATAAAGAAATCTTCTTTTCCAACTCCTTATTCTCTTTTTCTGTTGACTTTTTTACTTTCCGTGTTATTTTCACTACCTTTTTTCTTTAAACCTTTCTTGCATAGACTGTACTACACTATTCATAACCTTTTCCTCAACTGTTTCTCCTTCTCCTTTTATATTTTTATTTCTCTCATTACACTACCATCTTCCTTTACTAATCTACTTAAGTCAATACTTCTCTTTTCCCTTGCAAAAAATATATTTTAAGTAATAATTCTATTTTTCATTTATTTCAAATTCTTTATCTTTGTCAAACTACTATCATTATGTTCTAAATCTTCAATGCATCCATATATGTTCTTTTATATTTTTTTTTCTCTACTCTTCTCACATCATATTGCAAGTGTAAAAATTTTTTATATTTTTCCTTAAATATCATCCACCATTCTGACCAACTTTTATAAAATATCTTTACTTCTTCATTCCATGCCTTCACATTTATTCTTTTTATTCCTTTGTCTATTTTTATATATTCCTTGTTTCCTTTTTTTCCTAGCTATATTGCAAGAAAATCCTGTTTCAAATACCTCCCCTTCTCCTATAACTAAATCTTCTGATACTATAAACTAATCTATTTTACATCTATACATACCTGTTTTGTAAGTTGATGAATTTCTGTCCCAAAGTTTTAACTTACTACATCTTATAACTTCTAATACATTTTATATAATTTCTTTTCTTTTTGTACTTGCCCCTTAAATCACAATTAAATTCTCCTGTTAATATAATATTCATATTTATAACTATGTAGTCTAAAATCTGATTAAACAGGCTTTCCCTCTCTTTACAATTAGTATAAGCATAAAATGTTATAATTTTAAATACTTATTCTTTCCATTTTAAATCCACAATGGTTAATCTTCCCAGTTTTGCTAAAGTCACATCCAATATCTTTACTGAATTTCTACAGAATATGGTTACTCCAGAACATCTCTCATTTCCCAAATTCCAGATTATCTTTCCTCCTCATAGGTTCTCCATTTGTAATCTTTGATTTGTTAAAACTTGTGTCTTCCAATGTAATTATATCTACATCACACGTATTATACCATTCCAAAATCCCTAGTCTTCTTGCTATATTCTTAATACTATTCACATTTAGAAAATTCCAAGATGGCTGCACATTGAGTAACAACTTAATTCTGGCTCTCCCAATGTGAAAACAGAAACTTAGCAGAGAAAGCCAGTGGACCTGGATTTCGGAGTAAATTTCAGTAACTAACTAGTAAGTGCACTGCCTGAATGCCACAAAAAAAGAAATACAGAGGAGCTGAAGGAAAATCAGCTACAAAAGGTGATGAAAAAATACTGACTGGGAAAAGTACTGTAGCTGTTCAGCAAAAAGAAGTGCAAACTCCAGCCATGATGTCCAGTAACCTTGAGGAAAGTATAAAGCAATTGCATACAGACCTCACTAAAATAAATGAAACACTGATGGAGTATATCAACTCAAACAATAAAAGGCTGGAAAAAATGCAAGACGCTTTAAACAGATACTCAGATGAGATGATAAAACTGCAAAACTCAGAGGATGAAATGAAGAAAAGGCTGGCTGACTATGTGATTTCACAAGAAGAGCTGTTTCAAAAAATAACAGAATTAAATGGCACAGCACATAGAGAAAACCTAAGATTTTCTGCTGTATCTGACTGAGAAGCTGAAAGGAACAGACTGTATTTCATGAAAGCACAAATAAGCAACTGTGATGGTATTCCACAACAAGAATTGTTAATTGAAATTGTGTGCATGCTCCAAACCTGGCTATGAGAAAACAACCTAGACCTTTAATAGTGAAAATGTAATCTTACCAGCAGAAGGAGTTGATTCTGACAAAACTGTGGCAGAAGGACAAAGTACTAAAACTGGGAGGCAGCAGAGTGTTTGTGGAGAATGACTACTCGTACACCAAGCAGAAGAGGAATAAATGTATTCCATTATATAGAGAATTTTGAGAAACAGGCATGAGAATTAAACTGCTGCACATAGCTATCTTCAAAATATTTTTCCCTAAATGAACAAACACATTTTTGATGAAGTACATGCTAAGGAAGAAATGCATAAGTTTTTCCAACAAAAAGTGAGCCATGAAACAAAAGGAGATTCTGCTTCTTGTTCTTCTGCTAATAAAGACCACAGAGAGACTGTGCCAGTGAAACCTTTTCCAGTGTTTCAACTAAAAATGATTGAGAGAGGGAAAAAGCACAGGAGTTGACTAGAAGAATCAAGAGTGCACTGGTGAGGAAGTAGAAACAGTGTTTGGGAGATGGGGATGAACAGGAATAGAACAAAATAATCTGGAAATATTGGACTTTCTTGGACTTTGTTAAACTTGTAGGGGACTCAAAGCATATTCCCTACTTCATGTCATTAATGTTTGGAGACTAAAATCAGTAACTTGGAAATTGACAATGGGGGATTATAAAGCAATAATTATATTTGTGAAATAGGACAAAACAAGAAAATCTGGAAATATTGGACTTGTTTGGATTTGATAAACTTTTAGGGGACTCTAAAGCATATCTCCTAATTCAGATCATTAATGCTCAGAAAAATACTCAGGAGAGGGGAAAAGGAGGGGGAGAGTTAACTGTAAGTAAAACATTTTTTTTCTTAACAGTATTACTTAAGTGGCGCATGCTTGTCTTTGCATGTTATAAAGTTTTTTCAGTGATTTTTAAGTGTAATACGGATACACATGTAAATAAGTGCTTCTGTTTACTAGTTTTGATTCTTTCTCCCTTCTTCTCTCTTTCTCCTTGTTCAGTTTTTAGAGATGTAGGCAATGCAATGTAAAAAAAGGAGGTCTGGTTAAAACAGGATAACAAAATAAAAATGAGTCTTTTTTTCTCATTCTTGCACAGGGGAATAACTGGACTAAGGCCATTAGCTTTATATAGTAACAAGATTTAACAGAAAGCAAGTAAATGAAAAAGAATATCAGGTTCCCGTGCCACTAGTAGACAATCTGATAAAGAGAAATGGCTTGGTGAAAATGTTTTCTGAAAGCATTCAAGTATTTTCCCAGCTCGGAGATCTATAAAGGTAAGATAAAACCAGACAGCACTGAATAGCATCACAGGATCTACCATACATCTAAGCGTGGATAAGTTTTCTTTCTATTTATCTCAAGTCTGTGTGTGTGGCTGTCAGTTTTCAACTTTTGTTCTTAATAAGGGAGTACAACTTCAATTTTTGAAGATGCACATCGTTTTATGTGTTATTATTAAGTTAGTAGGGTTTGGGGTTATTGAGGGTGTGTGTGTATTTTTATTTGAGGGTTTTCAATAAAACAAAAAGTTCTGCAAAATGTGGCATAGGCTCAAATGGATATGACATGAAACACAAAAGCTGGAACTAGACATGTAACAAAAAAGCTGTTATACATAAAAGGTGGGAAAAATAATCCCCCAAGAACATGATTCTTTCTATAATGTATTTAAATGTTAATGGTCTCATAGATAAATACAAAAAAGAAAGAGTAGTGAACTATATTAAAATATGTAGAGAGCAAATAGTTATGCTACAGGAGATGTACTTGGAAAGAACTGAACATGTGAATTTGATAAAGAAAGGTTTTCAGGATGGTTATTCAGCAGAATACATGTGGCAAAGGAAAAGATGAGTACTTATACTAATTACAACAGGAGCTCCAATAGTAATGGTAGAAGAAAAAAGACAATAATAGTAGATTTGTAGTACTAAGGGGCTACTGGGATGGGAGGAGGATTATACTGTCATGTATTTATATTCCACTGAAAACTGCTATAATGGAGCTAAAGAAAATTCTGGGAGAAATAATTAGCTTTCAGCAAGGAATATTACTTATAGGTGCGTACCGAAATTTGATTTGCAACAGTGAAGATGTGTCAGGGGGTACAGAAAAGGAAATATAACAAAGGATGGTAGATTTTTAAAGAAATTTATAAAAATATTTGGCTTGGAAGATGTGAATTCAGTACTAGGAATTTGAAATGAATTTACATATTATTCCCCAAGATACAAAAACTGGGCTAGGATAGACAGAATTTACATTTTACAGGAACATGTGCATTTAATTGAAGGTTTTCTTATGCACCCAATAGCTATATCAGATCATGAGCCAATAATAACTAAAATAAAAACACACAGTAATGAAAAAAATGAGACACTGGTGCTTTCCCGCATATCTGCTGAAAAGAGAGGAATTTAAGCAATGGACAGTGGAGATTATTCAAGTGCTATTAGAGAAGATAGAAACAACTTCTGAAAATATACCTATGGAGTGGGATAAAATTAAAGTGGAATTTAAAGATAGGGTGCAAATAAAAGAAAGTGAGATATGGTTGAAAAGTAACAGGAAAGGGACTGACATATTTTAATGTTTTGCAAAATAGGGGGAATGTCACAGAACAAGAAGAGCAGTAACAACAAAATGTGAAACAGAAAATAAGGGATTGCCTTGATAAAATGCATGAATTTAGAAAGGTTGCTGTTAAGCAACTGTTTTTGATAATTCTAGACCACAAACACTTTTAGCACAATGACTCGGGCAACAGAAATTAGAAAGGGTTGACATCAAGCTTAGAGAGCCTATATTAAGGAAGGTAACAAGAGATCCTCTAGAGGTATTAGAAATACTTCAGAAATTCTATGAAAGTCTGTATAAAGCAGAGCAATATGGAAATCAAGAAAAAGGTACAAATGGAAATGTTTATGGAAGAATTAAATATGCCAAGGCTAGAGGGAGAGGTGGCCCAATTACTAACCGGACAGGTGGAGATGAGATAAAAATGGTGATTTATAACCAATCTACAGGGAAGTCCCCAGGAATAGATGGTATTCCTGTGGAAGTTTGGAAGCTAGGAGGGAAAAACTGATAAAGATTTGGAAGGTTTTGTTTAACATCATTTTAAAAGTAGGAGAAGTACCAACATCCCGGAAGAAAGCAACGGTAGCTGTAATACTGAGAGGGTAAGGATCCATCGGGCCCAGCTTCATACAGGCCCATTTTGGTACTAAACCATGATTATAAAGTGCTCTTGTCTATAATGGCTAAAAGAATGGCAAAAGTAATGTCAAATTTGATATATATGGATCAATGTAGTTTTGTGGAAGGGAAGCAAGCATTTAACAACATAAACAGAGCAGTGATGATCCAGAGAGAAGCAGAATGTAAAAAGTATCACTAAAAATACCACTGTTGCTGGTGGGTCTTGATGCAAAGAAAGCATTTGACAAAGTAAGCTGGGATTTCCTGAGCAGAACAATGGTAGCATTTGCATTCCCTGATAAAATTATAAGGTTGATTAGGAAGATATATGAAGGATTGAAACTGAAAATTATAGTGGGTGGGGTCCTCTCTGATAATCTCTGCTTGAGCAGATGAACCAGGCAGATATGCCCTTTCTCCCCTTTGTTATTTGCATTATATTTAGAACCATAGGCAAAGAAAATAAGGGACTCAGAAATTCAAGGATACAATTGGTGTGGTAGTCAAGAAAAGCTGGCTCTATTTGTAGATGGCATTATTTTATACCTGAACAAAACAGAAAGGGACATTACAGTGCTGTGGAACATACTGAGACAGTTTCAGACATTTTTGTGATACAAAATGAATGAAGCTAAAACAAAATCAATAGCAGTAAATTATGTATGCACATATGAATTGGTTCAGCAATATCCATATTTATGGGGACATGATAAAATGAAGTATTTAGGAGTATGGATTAAAAATGATACTGGTGTAGCATCTAAGGATATATGGGAAGAGACTAAACAAAAGATAATACAAAAGAAACATGAAAATGGAAGCTCTGTTATATGGGTATCGATAGTAACAGACAAGCAGTTAAAATAGCATTAGTCTTATATACATGTCAGGCATATTTTTATCAACCAGAGGAGAAGTTGTGGAAAGCAATTAATAAAGAGCTAAAGGATTTTATCTGGGAGGGAAAGATGACAAGTCAAGTGGGATAAGCTTATTCTTCCAATAAAACAGGGCAGATTGGGATTATCTGATTTGAAAGGGTATTTCCAAGTAACACAGTTAAGGATCCTATAAATAGCGCAAGCAGAAAACTATAATTCAAAGTGCAAAGAGAGGATGATGAAATGGGGGGGGGGGCTCAAGTAACAGAGAGACTGGGATTTTGAATGCAGACCTTTAAGGAGAACAATAATCATACAGAACGTTATATTCATAAAGTAGCAGAAGATCTTCTAATAAATAAGCCAACATAGTCTTGTCTGCAATTAGGGATACAGACAATAGGCAAGAGGGGGAAGGAATATATTGGAAAAAAACTGGCAAAGGAACCAAGGTACTGGGAGCAAATAACTAGAGAGGGAAATGTAAGAGAATGGGAAGACGCCAAGAACTTACTTGGGCTGCAGGCTAGATATCGCCTTCCATATCAAGGACTGATATCAGAGTATAGGCAAACAGAAAGAAATAGGGGTGGGTCCTAAATGAAAGACCAGTACTGTTAGAGTTTTTAGTAGAACCTAGAACAGAAGTTGGCATTAAGAAAGGAATAATTAGTGGAGCATACAAAATATTGCACAATAACTATAAGAATCAATCAGAGGAGGTTAGGAAGGATTAGGAAGAGAGGTTAGATAAGCAAATCACAAAGAAACAATGGGAGATATATGTATGTCTCCCAAATATGCAACAAAATGTGGAAGATTTAGGATATTTGCCTGGAAGTATTTACATAGATATTTTTATACTCCAAGCAGACTTCAAATAATTTTTCCTCAGGCAGATAGCAAATGCTGGAGGTGTGATGGGGAAGAAAGAGGTAACTGGGTACAGTGGGACACCGGGAGTGTAATGCGTTGGCAGACATTAAAGATTCACTGTGAGCAAACTGGAGTAACTATGGAAATTATTTTTGAGCTATGATACTGAATCAGAATTGCCTAGACATAGTAAGGCCTTGTTGAGTCTAATTATGATGGCTGCCAAAAAAGCAATTACTGGAAAATGGAAATCAAAGTCTAAACCAACTTTACTAGAAGTAGCAAAGATAATAACAGAGATAAAACAACTGTAACTGGGATCTTTAGAAAAGGTAGGAGCAACTTGCATAGAAAAAAAAGGAACTGTGGGTTCAATACATGCAGAGGAGGAATGAGGTTTCAAACAAGGCAGGATTTGAATGAGCTATGTAATGCTTGACTAACAATGACTGGATATGTTAAAAGTGATGTATAATGTTTGCAGCTACAATTGTGTCAGCATGGTTTGAAATGTATAATGTTTGTAACTAAGATTGTGCCACTATGGTTTATTTTTATTTATGTTACATGGTCTCTGTCACACATGATAATTTAATAAAGATGTTTCTTGTTTAAAAAATCTTAGACTGCAAATAAAATGCACTCAAATATAAAACAAAATAAATCACATTTTGAAAAAAATACTACTCACATTTACAGAAATCACTCTAACATTTTCATTTTCCCTTAGATTCATGGTTTCATATGTTTATAGCTAATCACCAGGCTAGCTGCCTATTCTAAGCCTAGCCAATTTCCTTCCTAAAGGTGAGAATAAAACATTGCACTTTGTGTTTGTGAATCATAAACATTAACCACTGTACTTTCTGTTCTTTACCCTTTTATCAATATAATTATTTTTTCTTTTACTATCTTTCAGTTTATGTCTTTTTCATCACTTATTTTAGAGCCTTCTTGTATGCCAGCTTTATTATTGCTTTCCATATATTCTTATCTTCTATTTCTACTACTAAAATTTCTTCTGTGTTCATTTTTTCTTTCTTTTTCCTTATTTTTCCATTTTTGTAATCCATTCATAAATATCCAATTTTGTTACATTTATATTTCAATTCACATTTTTGCATCGTCCCATTTCCCCACAAATATAACATTTTATTTTATCATAGTTACTTATCAAATGTCCTTATTTTCTAGAAAAAAAAATGTTTTGGGTTTCCACTATTGTTATGACACTTCTATTCCCCTCCACATTTATCATATTTGGTGTATGTATAATTTTTTTCTGTTTCTATTTTAATACAATATTACAACCCCATAAAGTTCATAAACCCCTGGTATCATTAACTTTTGCAATGTCCAATACTTCTTTAAATAAAGTTTTCAAATGTCTTTCAATGTCTCTCTTTCCACTTCTGTTTGAAATTGTACATGAATTTTCTTTTTTTTTTTGTTTCCCTATTAAATGTTTTTATCACATAAAGATTTCATGGGTTACAGGCTTTCTTTTGTTTCATATTCGCCAAGAAAAATTTCAATGGAAAAAAACAGTCTCAAATATAATGCCACAAAATGGCTCTCTGTTAATAAGAATAATTGCTCTTACCTCATGTGCTTTTTACACCCAAAGGATCTATTAACCCATCCCACACTTCCTACCTGACCATGTCTTTGTCTTCTTTAGTTTGAATCCTTTACATGTACTTCCATTTTTTTTTTCATTTTCTTCTACCTTTTTCTTTTCTGATAGTCCCATTTTGCCTTCTTTTGCTTTCTCTGCATATGTTTTCTTTTCCATCTCACCACTATTTCTCAGGAGTGTCTCTGCATCCTCCTTTTGTATTTTCTACATAATGTCCCCCAAGGAAAAGTGTCCTTTATTTTCTGTCTCACTCAGCATCACAATTTCTTGAAGTAAATCATCCCACAACCCTCCTGACTGGAGAGTTGTAATTATACAGCCATCATTTGCCGACTCATCTCCATCAAACAGATTTCTTTGAAACATCTCAGAATCCTGCACACATTCGACAATCTCAGTATTGTATTTCTCCACCATTTCTCTCACCAGTTCATTGTCTCCTTCTCTCTCTCTCTCTCCATTTGCCTCCCTGTTTCTCCAAACCATCCCTGTGCCTAGAATGGAAACCAGAAGTCCTCATGCAAAATGGGTCCCACTTGCACAATGGCGAGTATGTTTTTTTATTGATATATACATTACATATTATTTACATATTTACATTATTTACACCCATTTACAAATCTCCACACATTATCAGCTTCAGTTTAAGCATTCCCTCCCCACTATTTTATCCACAACCAAAACATTATTTTCTCCAAACTCTTTGTCAAAGTCCATTTTCCATTGTATTTAATTTCATTTAGTCTCTCGTTCCATATAGTGCATGAAACATAAAATATTATTCTGCCAATTTTCTTCACTTCTTCCTGTTTTCATTCACCATAATAACCAAATTCTATTATGCCCATATTTATTTGCTCAAATTTTAACAAACTTTTCACCCTATTATGATTATATATTTCTTTCCACAAATTAACTCTTTCACATTTCAAAAACACATGCTCAGCAGTCTAAAACTCTTCACATTATCACATATTCTATCTTGCTTTTTGTATGGCATATTTGCCTTAACAGGCAATTTTTTAATAGACAATCTCCATAAAAAATCATTACATTCTTTAATCTTTTTATAGTTATCTCATCATTATGGCTTTTTCTTATCTATTTCTAAATCTTTCCATGGACAAATGCATTAAAATGCTTTCATAATACTTAAAGTACCATTCCTTTCTATTTGTCTCACATGTATTTTTTATTTTCCATAACACAATTTTGTTTTCATACTCTTTCATTTCTTCATTCACAATGCTTTTACTTCTTTTAACTTACATTCCTTCCCACGGTTCTATTTATAATATAGTATAATTTCTATCAAATCTTTATTTTCTTTCATAATTCCTTTTAATACCTTATACAAAATTAAAGATGCTGCATGTACTATTAGGTTTATTAAACCCAAGCCTACTTGCTCTTCTTTCATATATAGAATCCCTCTCTTATCTGATTCAGTCTAGAGCTTCATATAAAAGAAAATATAATCATAATTAGTTCTTCATACTTAATAGGAATCATATAGATGTTAGCATCATAAGCAATTGTTCCTATTACCATGGTGTTCAACAAGTATGCTTTTTCTATATAAAAAATCTGTATGATTTCGAAAAATTAGCCATATCCTTTACTTCTTTGAGTACATTATCCCATTGCAATTGTCTGTATTCATTCCTTCCAATTATTTCCAATATATCTATATATTTTTCATTGAACTCAATGATTCCTATCATACCTTCAAAACCAAATTATTTTCTTTTATTTATACTTAAACCATTTTTAATTTACTTAATTTTTTATTTACTTTTTCCACCCATACTTTATTTAACACTTAATACAATATCATCCACATAATTATACATTATTGGCAATTGTACTTCATCATTTTGTATCCACCACTACTTGTAATTTTATTAATTTCCTTCACTATTACATTCATAACTAATGAGAAAATTACACTACAAGCTGGGCAGTCCTGCTTTATTCCACATTCTATTTTTTATTTCTTCTCAAATCTAGCCATTTACATTTAGTTTCACATAGTACCTTTCATAAACAGATTTTATTACTTGTAATTTTTTTTGCTTACATTATATACCTGCAAAATTCCCCATAATGATTTATACTGAATATGATCATAGGCTTTACTTACATCCCCTATCATAATCTTCACTTCTACATTTTTTATTTATGATACCATCAACTACTTCTCTTATTATCATAATAACTCTTGACTTCCTTTTCCTTTTCTTCAGAATACATTTTGGTCATACATTCTATCCATTTTTTGTAACCTTTTTGTTATTATTCCCATAAAATTGCATAGTCCGTATTATTCAGTGTTATAGGTCTCCAGTTTTTATCTCGTCTTTATTTCCTTTTTTAAAAATAAATGTTGTAACTCCTGTACATATATCTCTTTCTTTAATTTCAGTTTATAACCATTCCTTCATAACTTCTATAAAAATCTTTTTTGCCACTCTTTCATTTCCTTATACATACCATATTCAATTCCATCCAATCCTGCTGCAGAATTCATGTTTATATCTTTTAGAATTTCATTCACTTCTTTCATAGTTATTTTTTTTGTTCTAAATACTCATTACCTTCATTACTTAATTTTTCACCTTTATAAATTTGTTCTGTTTTCTTCTCTTTTAACAAATAATTTCAATGTATATTCTTTAATTATTTCATATATACCTTCTTGCCATCGTATTTGCTTACCTTCCTTATTTTTTAATTCTCTTATTATGTTTCCTTCTTTTATCATTTTACTCAACTATAGTTCTACCTCTTTCTTTCCTTGTAAACAATATTTTTGTTTATACAAGTTACTTGTAATTTGATTCATTTTATATATTTCTCTTTCTTTTTCATAAAAAGATTTTCTTCTTCTCTACTAAGTCTCTAAATGTTTCTTGACTTAATATCTTATCTCTCTCTTCTTCTTTTCGTTATACATTCTAAAAACACATTTTTATATTTCTCTTTAAAATTAAACCAAAGATTTCAATTCTCATACAACTCTCTCTTAGTCATATGTTTCCATAGTTCCATAAGTTCTTTATTCTCTTCTAAATTTAATTCCTTTTCAGTAATTTTCTTTATTCCTTTTCCTATGCTTATATATTCACTTCCTGTACTTTAACCCATATAGCTACATGATCATAACATCCAGCATACTTAATTCCTTTTTATAACTTTTAAACTATCAGCTATTAAAAAATAATCAATTTTTGTCATAATTTCATTCTTTTTGTAGGTCCAGTGGTTATTCTATTATACACTTAACTTTCCACTTCTCATACTTTCTTTAACCATTTTAACATCACAATTGCTCTTATTTTTTCTTAAATTACAATTAAAATCACCCACCACCATAATGTCCATATTTACACAAAGATATTCAAGAATATTTTTAAACATCCTTTCTCTCAATTATTTGTTACATATGCATATAAAGCTATAATTCTATACACACATTTTTTCCATCTCAAGTCTATTACCCTAATTCGTCCTAGTCCCACTATGGTTCCATTTAATATTTTAGTGCTTTCTTGGCATATTAATGCCCAAGCACGTTTCTTTCCCCATGTTCCAAACTACTGCATCATTCCAAAGTTTTTTAGTTTGTGTTCTTTCTTCCTCTGTTAATAATCTGATATCTTCTAAAACAATAATATGAGCATCTACTGCAGCACCATTCTCCTCTTAAGATTTTTCATACTGTTCACATTTAAAGTTAATATTTTCAGTTTTTATGAACAGTTAGTATAATAAAATGTTTATCCCTTTCCTTTCTTATATTCTCTAAGCATTACATTTTTGATTTTTTTTCTTTCTTTAACTCTTTTCCCTATTGAATTGTTTTTATTTCTTACTGTACACAAATCAGCTTCTTCCTCACTTGTCTCCTCTGTTTCTTTTTCCTTGTTGCTTTCTTTAACTTCATGCATAAGCTCTTTATCAGTCACATCTTTTTGTACATTTTCTTGTAAACACATTTTTCTCTCTCTCCTGTATAACTTCATTTTCATTTCCTTGCAGATTCATTTCACATTCTACCCATGAATGACCAGTATTGCCACATTGTTTGCATTTTAAATCACATTTATTTGCATTAGGCCCTGTTTTACCACATAAATAATATCTTTTCTATCACATTCATTGATTAAATTATCATTTTTTTCCACAAAAATAACAAGTCTTTGGTTGACCACTGTATTTTACAAAACTCCTATTACCATGAACATTAATATTAGGTACACGCATAACATTATCATTTTCCATTTTCAGTATTACTCCACATTCCCATCCCCCAGTCCATAGTCCTCTTTCATCATTTATTTTTGTAGCGTCCATTACTTCTTCACATATAGTTAACAAATGTTCTTTCAGGTCTTTTGCTTCATTTTCAGTTCTAAACTGGATCATTATTCTTTTTAATGTTTGTCTGTAAAAAGCTTGCACTACATATTCCAACCATGGCTAAATATTTCTCTCTTGGTCATATGCACCCAACAAATTTTCCATGGCCTGCCCAATCTCAAATATCAAGTCACAAAAATTGTCTTTATTAACTAAAATAAATGCTCTTACCTCTTTTGCTTGCACACCCAAAGGTGCTATGACAGAGATCCAAACCTCATATCTATCCAAACTTTCTTCATTTTTTACTGCTCACATATACTCTAGACTTTATTTTTTGGTTTCTTTTATTTCTTCTTTGTTCCTTCTCCAACAGTTTGTGCATAAGTTTTTGTCTCTGGAACTTTTTCTGGCATAGTCCCTTCTTCTCCTTTTTCTTCTTCTATTTTTTTGCTCCACTTTCTGGGTCATTTTGATTTACCATTTCTTCCAAATAATCATCCCACAACCCCCACCCCTGATTGGAAGGCTGTAATTATGCATTTTTCAGAGGTAACTGTCTCTCCTTCAAACAATCTCCTCTGAGTCCATCTCAGTTACAGCTACAATCTCCTTTTCCTCCAATGTCACTGTTTTTTCTGCACCCACATCATTAGAAAAAATGTCTGGTAGTGATTCTACCATTTCAACTACATTTGCAACTTTCACTCTTTTTCTCCCTGTTCCTTCTGGCTGCCTCCATGCCTGGACAGGAAACAGGAAGTCAGGATGTGTAATGCACAAAGCCTTCCCCTGACTACCAAGAGTAGGGGAAGTCCCCCGATTCCAAGGCCAAATTTCCAACATTGTTATAAATACCATCTCTGGTCTCCTCTGTAAACAGACCACTAACCTAGTCAGCAAATGATTAAAATAAAGCAGATACCAGCAAAAATATATATAAGTATACATGATGTACATTGTAGCATACATGTAGTCAACCATGTCGTATCAAACCCAGTAAAAAAAAAAAAAATAAATAAGAAAAAAATTCTCCTCTACATAGGAATCCTGCTCCAGAGTAGCTGGTTTTGAAGTCATGAGAAGTGCTAAACACTTACTAAGGCACCCACCAGCAGCCCAGAATGGTAATTAATCTTTCATTTAGTTTTAAAAGCTATTGCAATGACTATCAAGCCTTTTCAGTTATTTTCAGTCAGCATATGATGCTTGGTGAGGGCCTGTCTTGACAATGTCAATGACCAAATTTCTTTTTTTTGTAAGATGGGAGAGGACAATCAGTAAAAAAAACTACCAATATTGCTGAATCACAAAACCACAAAAATAGATGGGAATACTGCATTGAGGGGGGGTGCAAGACTTGAACTTTTACAATGGTATTTTTTTTTCTCTGCAGTTGGGCTGCTTTGATTTCCCATTCAGTACAACTGCAGAGCCAGATCATTGTCAAATGGGACCCTAGGCAGGGTAATGGACCAGGGCCCCCCTAACCATACCAGTATCTCATTATTTGACTGCCTACCCCCAATTATCATGAAACATTGTTTAAAGCTGCTAGTGTGCATAGTATTTCCTTTATTACTTAATGTTCACAGAGGTTTGAATTTAATTTAAAACTTTTATTTCATATTTTACAGAAAAAAACACTAACAGACATTTGTTAAACAAAACAATCTACTGATAGGCCTGAGATGAAACTTTCCCCTCCCCCAGCACCCAAAATATAGGTGAAGGGCAGGACAGTACAAGCAATAAGAATTTGAACCCAGAAAGTTTTCCAATGGGTCAAAACAAGTTAACAGGAACTATAGATATGCAACTTCAGAAAAATATTTTTATAAAAAGTGTTATTGCAGAATTATTTAGTACCTGTACCATATTGCCCAAGGCGAAGGCATAAAATTACCAGACCGAACATTTGATTCTAAATCTTTCCCACAGTCATGAGTTTATTTAACTGGACTATTTTCTCCATTAGTTTAACAGTTACCAATATTTTGCCATAGCTTGCAACATACACATGTTATACCATCTTATGAATATAGCCAATTTTCAGATGAAGTCAAAAACTACCTTGCGTAACACTGTGATGCTTAAAGCATTCAGTAACTATTTAATTGCAGATGGGCAGGGTATAACGTATGAAGCAGAGCAGTGAAAAGTAAATGCTAACAATTGGTACATAGCTCTTTAAAGTTGCCAGAGCTATGAGGCTGTGTCTGTTTCAACAAAGGCTTCCTTGTATCTTTTGGCAATATTCAGTTTTTTTACCTCTGCTTACATCATAACAATTTGTTTACCCTACATACTGTCTGCAATTGTCACAGTTCAGAAAGAAACAAATACAACTTTCGCATTCCTTTCATTGTTACTCTGTAGTAATGACTGATGGCTATATATAGATTACAGTGCATTTCTTTAAGGCAACATTAAATGTAACTATGTTGACAAGCTTGGCCAAGTTGACTGGTATTTCTGTGATCCTGTATTATTTTTGTTGATAGCAACCTTGGAGCTTTGACATTTTTATTTCAATAACACGTAGCTTAAAATGGGGTAACAAATTATTTTTCAAGCAAAACATGATTGAATGACTTTGATTCAGAGTGACTTCGTAGGAAGTGTCAGTCAACTAAGAACCCAGGTCTGCTGCCCTGAAATACAACTTTCCTTCAAAGTTTAGTGACATCAGACTTAGTGATATTTAACACAGAGCTCACACGTATAAGCTCCTCTCTACCACTGGTGCAGAGAAGTATTACATGCACACTTACATGTACACAAAAAAACATAGATCAACAGGGAATTAATTTTTCTTCAGAGCAGCATAAGTACAATGTTGTGTGGACCTGTGGAGCTCCAGCAAGGAGGAGGTGCACAATGGAATCAGAATATAAAAACTGGGGGGAGTTTGAAGTGGCTCTCTGACTGGTACAAATGCTAGCCATCAGTACACTGTCTTCAGCAACACCTCTCTGCCGTGTTTGGTACACATTAATGATACACTTTTAGAACAGAGTTGTTATAATTAGGACCTTTTGTACTCTTTAGTCATACTGTTTTGCAAACCAGACTCATTTCACAAGTACTGAATATTCCAATTTGTTGGGTGTTACACAAACCAATTCTGAAAAAGTCTAACATATTTTAATAGTGTTATATAAAATGTCCTCTGAAACCAGCTATGCTCCCTAATCATAACCTCCCTTTAGCATGTGCCTCATGTTTTACCTTTTAGGAGAACCATCTGCAAACCTGAAAGCAACCCCGACTTCAGAAATTTAAATTTTTGAGTGGGTTCAGCTTGGTTTCTTATTTATTAATGCAGAGAGAGTCGATTATCCAAATGTCGATTATCAGAACCATCAGTTATCAGAACCAGCCTTGCAAAGTTTTCAGGCAGAAAAAAATCATAAAGTCTGAATGTGTAAACATTATACGTATTTACTTGAACATGTTTTTTGAGCTTGTAGCCAGCTTATGTATGAAAAATCTTCTTTATTGTCCATTGGAATCGCTGAATGGTTGAAAAGTATTCCTACATGCAAAAAAAAAACAAGATTTTAGAATTTTTTTTTATCTGGTTCAGTTATATGTTTGATTACCTGAACTCCCTAGGTCCCAATTAGTTCTGATAATTGACACTCTACTGTATTTTAAAACCTGCACTGCACTCTTACTGACTTAAATCATTCACTGTAATTGTTTTTATTTGTAAATATTTAGACTTAAGCACTTTATTTTAAACTAAAGTAAGAAGATCAGCATTTCTTCCCTCAAATGAACCCTTAGAGGTTTTATGATTATTTTATTCATTTTTTTGTTTTGTAATTATGCACTTTTTAGGTGTTTACTTGTTTACTATTTGTAATTTGCACATTTTATAGGGATTGAAATAAGGTTTGATTGTTTGACAGAACTTCAGTTAATTGCTGTCAAAAATATCAAAATGAATTGAAATAAGGTTTGATTGTTTGACAGAACTTCAGTTAATTGCTGTCAAAAATATATCATTCTGATAAATTTTCTAGACTTTTTTTCTGGTTCTTATTTAGAAATAAAAATGCTAAAGAAGTGCTGTGATTGCCAATTAAACTTGGACTAAGTATTGTTTAAGTGATAGCTGGACAAAACAACTTGTAATCCTTGAAGTTTAATACAATTTATAAATTATAATATAGATTAAATGGAACATTTTGCTACACATTGAAGTATAATGAATGTCTGAACATTTCCTAAAACTGGCTTCCTCACTGTTTTTAAGCAGTTTTTCTGTCTCGCACTGATAGCTTATGTACTTTAGATATTTGTAGAGGCTACATTTTAGATGGCTGATACCATCACAGAGCAATAAACGGAAATTCTGACCTTCTCACTTTATTCATTGCACTGATCCTTTATTTAATTCAAGGTTGTCATTGCCCCAGAAGTCTCAAAGTCTTTCATTTCAATATTTAATCACACCGGGTTGCATGTTAATACTGTAGTAAGACTGCCCCACAGCAACTGATTCCTGGTTCACTGTTCAGAAGGGGTGCCATCTAAGTGAAGCTTCATGTTCTCCCCATACATTTACAGTTTTCTCCTCCATTTCTGGTTTCTTCCCACATTGCAGACATATAGGTAAACCAACAATTCTAAAGGTAACCATCAGAAACATTAAGCTAAAATGTTATTTGCATACATTCTGCGGAAGCTTCATGCTCTTTGGCACACTGCCAGTCACTGAAGTATCAAGGCAAAACATATGCCCTTCCTTGATACCAACAATTTCAGCTTGGCCTTCCTAACATTGCTAAATGGTTTCAGGCAAGAAATGTGATAGGAGTTCCTCATCTGCATTATACACCATGTATTTTCTATCACTGTGGGTGGGTTTGGCATAATGGTTAAGGCCTTCACCTCATAAACACAAAGTACAGGGTATGATTCCAATCTGACATTATTGGCTAAGCTTAAAATGGCCCTTTGGGGCAGTTAGCCTAAAATTCACCTACCTTACCTAGCAAAACGTTTTTCAGATTATAATGAAACCTTTGCTACAGAAGTTTTACATGAGGCCCTCCACAATGGACAATTTGATTACAGATAAAAATATAACTAAATGGTTTGACACAGTAATATTATAAATTTGCTCATAAAGGAAAATGTTTTATATTTCTATATGCTTTTTCATTCTGTGCCTGCCAACCATCAACAGCCTCCTGCCAGTCTTGAACTCATTCATTGTCTCTTTTCAGTGGTTTTGCCTGGACGGGGGGAGGGGTGAAAGCTGAATGGAAAGGGTCATTATCCCGGTCACCATGGTGTCTGTGCTCTTTCCTTCATCTCTTTTCTCTATGTGCTGCTGATGGGGAAGTGCCCTTGTCCAGGTGGCCTGAGAGTCTAGCTTTTCCTCACCACAGACCAGGACCATCTGTGTTTCTGCACCAAATAGCAATTCTCCTCAGGTCTGCACATAATACATCATCCCCACCTCTGCAACCACATCACTCCAGATACAGGCTATGATGTGTTGCTATTAAGCTTCCTGGGTTGCTAATGTGGGTACTCATGTTGCCATGAGGGTGTGTTATACCCTCCCCAGGACTGAGCCTGCTCTCATGCACATGATCACTGAAGACTACTGCCTTAGTATCACCAAGCCCATGTCTCCAATCCTCCCTACGTCCAAGTGCCTGCAAGCCTCCTCTGCCAAGTGACTAGTGCAGCAGGCCATAACTGCCCCTCTTCCCCTCCCCCAGGATGGACATGGTATCATTATTCACTCATTTCCACCCTCCTTCACCCAGTTCCTCCAGATCTTGAGCTGCTAGTCAAACTCAGGTCATGTGGGTCAGAGTCAAGGCTTTATGTCTCAAAGCCACAGAGATGGAACTCCAAAACAGCAAACAGTGAGCAAGAAAGTATTTTGTCATTTAATCCATCATATGTTGCAGCTTTGAAATTTGTCTTTACTTAATATACTTTACATCCCTCCTTTATTGAAGGAATGTAGATACTGAACAGCTATACTCAATTTCTGTTTCCAGAGCTTGTGCATTATGAACAATTTGTAGAAATTCCTTGCCTCAGCATAAGACAGAAAAATCTTGATTATGTAGGGAGCTGAAAAGATTGTATACCAACAGAAAGTTAGTTTGGCCTGTAAGCTTTCCATGCTTGTTTCATATATTGATCTAATCATGTAGTGCTAAAACAACTGTTGCTTGAAATAATCAATTCATATGAAACCATAAAGCAAAAAAAAAAGTGGCTTTACATAAAGATTGTTTAAGCGGTTAAGCAATAATGAAAAAGAAACACATCTCTACCAGTTTCCTGGCAACAAGAAAAATATTTAGTATATTTTATAACATCCGTATGATTCATTAAAATAACGACACCATATTTATCTGTGCACTCACAGTAATGTAATCAGCAGTTCCATCAGAAGCTGCTGTTCTCTGTAGCAAACATTTGCTCACGGCCTATATTTAGAGAAAAGGTGCTGTTGTTTTAACAGAGGAACATATTGACACTATCAGTAATTCACTTTAAGAATTTGCCTGAAACACATCTCATGGCATACCATTTAACTGTTAATACGCAAGATTTAAAGAAGTAGAAAATAAAAACAGTAATGCTATCTTAGCAGCTTAAAGCGGGACTCAGAACAATGGCTGAGTTCCAAAATTAAAAGGCAGATGCACCAAATAAAACCTCAAACTAAAATTAGATTTATGTTACTTCATGTTTTAAGTTAAGGGTCGATAGTCTTATGTTGACATCACTATATGTTCAGAATAGCTATGTTCGTCGCCGATTTGAACATGTCATTGCCTGGTCTTCCTGCGTCTGCAGAAAAGCAAGCATCGTCTTTCTTCAGTGTCTCTACACATAGGTTACATCTTAAGTAAAACTGGCAATACCATCTCCATTAGGCACTCCTATTAAAAACAATACTTTTCAGCTCTCTTTTATGCAAGAAACATTGATACTTAATTTCTGTTTCCGGGGCTTGTGCATTATTAACAACTTGTAAAATTCATTGTCTCAGTATTAAGAAAGAAAAATCTTAATTATATATGGAGCCAAAAAGACTGCAATCTAACAGAAGGTTAGGTTGGCCTGTAAGCCTTCCATGCTTGTTTTATATATTAATTTATTCATGTAGTGCTAAAATTACTGCTGCGTGAAATAATCAGTTCATATGAAACCATAAAGCAAATGTATATATGTGCATGTGAATACATTTGTGTGTGATGCTTGACAATTTCCATTTTGTAACAAGGTTAACAGATACATTACTTTAATTCTGACCTTTAGGTTAGTGGCTGCATGCTGAACATCTTCTAGCTTCAATAATTCAGTATGCAAATCTCTTAATTATGATACTTTACAGCTTCTGGTAATGTAACTATGGTAACTTTAATGACATTTCCCATACTGACTTAAAATGTGTGCAAACAAAGTTTTGCAAGTTTTCATTCTCACTAAATATGAAAATATTTCTCTTGTAAACAAACTGTGAGAGCTTAAAGTGCTGTATTTGATGTTTAGAAAAGAAATGCTCAAAGCTAATATTTATGCAAGGGAGTCCTAAAATGACAGCCAGCCTGACATGCAGTATTATAGATGGAAGATTAATGGCCTGGCGGCTATTTGGTTAGACCAACATGTGCCTTTGGTCAAACATGCATTTTGATATCTGGAAAGGAAAGATGCTGCCAAAATAGACATATTTCAATCACTGGTGATAGGCAAAGGACAGTCAAACCTATTATAAATTGTGAAATGTCCAGTAACCCAGTAATTATTGTACATATATGAACCATGTACTACAATGATACAGCTGGCTAGAAAGATATACAGTAAAATGTTTTTCAGGATCACAACACTGTGTGTTTGAGAGTGGGGGTGGGGGGAATTGAACCCACTGACATCCTCATCAATGTGAGAACAAAGACAATCAAAATGAAGATCTACTTGTCCACCTATACAGGATGAGGCATGAAGAAATGCTTCTGATACTGCATATTCATAATAATATCTTTGATCTATGCCACTGCTGACAGATGCGGTAATCTTCATGAAAGTTATACATTGTTTTCTAATGCCTACTACTGTTACTATTAAAAGCCAAACATTTTTATAATAGTATCTGTACCCACCCCGATGCTCACTTAGGGGCTACAATATGCTCCTGTGCATCTGCCTAGTCGGTTCAATCTCTTTGGGAGCTAGAGAAATAAAAAGGGCACAATGAAAACTATGTGGACAGTTCACCATGGCAGACCATTTGAGCAATTAAAATAAGTTATATTTACAATAGTGAGGTGCTGTGTCTTAACTTCATCATTCCATTGGTGAAGACAGTCAGGATTGTGACACCTCATGCCACAGTAATGAAGAAAGTATTGTCCCAACCCCTACCTATGGGATGCCAGTAGCATGGGTGACAGCATTGTCCACAATATTCTGAGCACTAGCCTTATACTGTGACTTGGTATAGCCCTTCTGCTAGATGTCCAAAAATCTTGAATTCCTCCTCACACTCCCTCTGTGCTCTAAAAGGAGCACTTACCTTTCCTTCTCCATCCATGACGTGCCACTTTGAAGAATCTCGGGGAATAATGGCAGGTGACTGGCACTCAAAACAGTTCTTGTATATTCCATCTGCCGTGCAGTGGGTGTGCATCAACAAGCACCTTGTTTTCAAGATGGATGTCAAACAGAGAAAATATAGCCACTATGTCACTATTTATAATGGCACTGTAAAGTGGGAATCATGGCAGCTCTCTACCTCTATGTGTGCTGTTGAGAATGCATGCTGTGCAGCACCTCCATCTGATGATGGTGAAATATGAAAAGGCAATTGTTTCAACACTAAAATAATGGCTGCCCGCACATGATGCTACCTGCAGGTGCCCAGGCACGTTAATGGCCTTGTAAAGAAATCTCTACACTGGTTACCAAGTTTGCCTGTCATGCAAATTCAGTGATTCAGACACAGTTATGAGATGAGCCCTAATCAGTATAATCATCATTCCAGAGGAGTATATCTATATAACTGAAGTGTGTCAAGAAGCCCAGGGTCTCATTATGCTAAAAATAAAACCTCTATAACAAGAATTTGAAGTCTTCTATGGATGGTTTTGAAGAAATATTCCTTATCAAAAAGATAAATGCTTAAATAAATTAAGCACTATTTTTTACACATCTATTTCATTGTACAATGATAGTGCTTGGTCTGCTCTTAACTCTTAAGTTCTATAAGATATGTCACTTTATCAGTATTTGTAAATGTGCTGTCCAAAATATAGCAACAGTTACACTGCAAGTATACAGAGTGTAGTAGCCTGCAGGATTGTTAGAGTAGATGGTGGACACACCCCTGAGCACATACTGAGAGTTATATTCCATACTGTCATAGAGTTCTGTGCCTTGCACATATATAATTAGCTGCAACCTTTTTAACAGTGCTATTGTAATGGTAGGTTGTTGTTCAGTTGCAGTTATGTGCTTGTTTTGTTAAGAATATGTGCTCAGTACACGTATATGCCCTACATATACTTAAAGATTGAGGATACAGATATCTAACTGTCAGACACAACTGCAGCATACTATATGGCCTAATATAGCAGAAGTAGTGAAAGGATTACTAAGGCCACTGTTTTCATTAATAAAGACATAAATATGCCTAAAAAACAGGGCCCAAAGAAAACTGCTTCATCTGGGGGTGCTTCCACATCAGCCCACAAAACTAAGTTTACAGATGCTGAGAATTAGGCAATACTGTAGACCCCCTGTCTCCATAGACTGACTCTTTGCTGTCCATTCTGCTGACCAGCCCATATGTGACAGTGTCCAGGATGATACTGTCAGCAATGTTAATGCTGTGGGTGGCCAGTATTGCAGCTATGACATGCTCTGCTTCAGGTCCACTACAATGATCTATGCTTCCACTCAGAGTCACAGGAATATGGGGCAACAGTTGGGCTGTCAATCAAACCACTCCTTATAGAGACAGAGGAGTTTCTGGCCACATTTAAAGGCAGTACAACCTCCTCAGACTCCCATGCTGCAGTACTGGATGTTGAGGCAGAGCTGTACAGGCCTCAGTGACCTTCACCTACAGATGCCCCAGGTATGCAGTCCTATTGGGAAGAATAAAAAGATCTGTGACTCGATAAAACCACAGCTTTATTGCAAATACTCAATCACCTTGGTGATGCAGTCCTATTGGATTGTATCAGCAGCTGCAAGTCCTCATTACTTTGTAGTCTATCTAAACTTCATTACATCTATCTGACATACGATATACAGGCTCATCTAGGATCCACCAAGCATGCCTGTCTGCACAAAGTATAGGCTAGGATATTTTGCTCATGTTTGTAGCTGCAAAGATATCAGTTGTATGTGTAGTTATGGTGTTGAGTCATATTTACACTGGATATTCTTTGCTTTGTTGTATTAAAAGGTGATTCTTTATCTACAGCAGCACTGTGGAACTGCCATTACTCAGTGTTGGAGGATCTCTAGCTCTAATAATAATGGAAGGGATAAGTTGGCACAGTCAGGAGGTATAGGGTATATTTTTGACACAGTGAGTGTGACCACTGCATCTTCTAAACAAACCATGGACACAGTCTCTATGCTTCAGATACCTAGGATAAACAAACATCTGAGAGAAGACAAGCTGACGGATACACTATATATCAGGGAAGTGGGCTGGCCTTCAGCAGACAGTTGTCTGAAACTGCCCTTAGCATCCATGGGCAGAGAAGTGAATACAGGGGTTTGTTAATGGTGTTTACTGGATATATGATTTCTGCCATCCTCTGAAGCTGGTACATCAGTGGCTGCAACCCAATGTATGTGCTGAACCATAATGCAGGCACATGCTTGTTGCATTACAGCCACAGCAGAGATCATGAAGGTAATTGCAGGCTGCACATGCTGACCTACAGGAGTTCATGTCCCATGTGTGTGATTCATTGGAAAGACTAAATCTCACTTTGGACTATGCAGTGTCTTCACTGGGTCTTCTGACAGGGTTGAGAGTCTTTCACAGCCAGTCAACTGCTACATCCACAGATGTTATACAACACGGCCATGGATGACCAAGATCCCACTCCAACACTGCACTTCCAAAGCAACATCTACTGTGGAGATGCCTACACCTAGGAGAGGGCATCCCTATTGTCATGGCCATTGTCAGGCCAGAACATCATCTAACAGATATCAGTTGAAGTCATGTAGCACGCCAGCATTTGGTCAAGGTCAGGTGTAACTCCTGGCAGAGCTGGCTCTAATGGCAGGAGCCTGCAGAGAAAGCTTATCCCTCTGTCATACATGCCCTGGACCTGTCCACTCAGCTGAGCCACAGTGCTGCACCAAGTGCTGAACCCGTGTCCCTGTAGACAAACACATGATACCACATGCCCAGGCATATCCCACACATCCACTAATCCTGGCCCTTCTTGACATTAACCCTTACCCCCACATACACACACACACACACACACACACACACACACACACACACACACACACACACACACACACACACTAGTTCTTGCACTTTCCATATAAGCAGTTTTTCTTTTGGCACACTTCTGCACTCACACTCATACTTCCCTGTGAAAGACATGCACTCCTGCACACTCTTCCCCACCTGCATAAATGATAAGTGTATCCTTCCCTTTGTACATTGTTACTTGGGTTACCTATGTCTGTTGCACAGCATGACCAGGCTATGCATGGGTAAGCACAGTCTGGTGTTTTTGTATGCATCATTTTTACTGAATATACATGTATAGCTATTATCTAGTTATGTCAGAAAGCTATGTGCAATGTGCTGCGTCTTTGCTAGTGTCACTGCATAATTGCCCATCTCCATCTGGTATGGTCATCTCCTGCAGCTAGCATGATAAAAAGATTGTTACATAGTTTTAATTTATCATATTTAATAAACTTATACTACCTGTGGTCATCCTGCTATAACTGTTTCTTCTGTATAATATTTTATGGTACTGCACACACGGACAGCATTTTGCCACACATGGTGAGGTCATCTGGTAGAGCATCACCAGATGATTTTTTTTTTTATTTTTGTTCTAAGAATATTTTAACAGTTTAAAATATTTACAATATATACACAGAAAGACACTCATCATCATATATTGTTATACAATGAAAGTAATAGATTGAATCATCAAGGTGATCTTAAACAATTAACAGCAACATTTCAAGGTTATCTGAACCACTAAAAGTCTTAGTATGATTTACAGATCTTATTCTGATCATGTCTTTTATCAGTTTTACATAGTATTGCTGTTAAATTTAAAAATCTTTGAACATAGGAACTGAGTTCAATTTGAAATTTATTTGTAATAGGTTTTCTAGCAACTGCCAAAAGAGTCCAAAACATTTTTTGTTGTTTGAATTTTACATATAAAGGAAGTGGAACATTCATTAGTATTATTGATCTAGTAAAAAAACAATTATCAGTCCATAACCCCTTGAAAAACATACTTAACTCTTCCTCATATACATTTAATTTTTCATAATTCATTAACATCTGTTCAATCAGCTTTTACATCTTTACCACATCTCCAACAAACTGAACCAGTCATTGTACTAAATCAAGAGATTTTATAGAGAGTAAGGAACATTCTATGTATATATTCCACATAAAAACATTCCGGTATAAACAAAGAAGTTTGACTAACTGATTTAAATAAAGTTTTATTCATCCCATCTATTGAGTCACTCAATCCACATCTATCTAAAAGGTTCCAGAATTTTTGCATCAAAATTATTAGTAGTATTTATAAGCTTCATTTGTAAGTCAGTATACTTTTGATGATAGCATTCATATATTCATATAATGAGGAACAGTATTCTGTTGTTCTTCACTTCTATTATCTACAAATTCATTTATTTTTTACTGATGAATAATATTAACTGGTTAACAAATTCATCCAACTTATAATCTTTCATTAAATACTATTTCATAAAATAGCTAATATATGTAGATTTTTTTGAAGTTGTTACATAACTGTGCAATTGTATTTTTTCTAAAGCTATCTCTATTTTGTGTGTTAAAACTCTTTGATATTTTGCCCTTAATTTGTTTAATGACTTCAGTATTATTGAATTTCTTTGTTTGTTGTTCAAACCTCATTTTGTGTATTTCATCTTGCATTTCTAACAACCTTTATCCCACTCTATAATTTTATTACTAGCCCATCTTCCCATTCTATCTTTAATATGCATTTTAAGGAGTCCCTTAGTATGACTTAATCTGACCATTATCATTCAAACATAAAAATTTCTCAGTTTGTTCCTTAATGCAATTGATTAATTCGTTTCATTTTATTATATATACTTGGATTCTATAAACAATCTGAAATATCCTTATACCTATTAATATATTAATAATTGGTGCATTGTGATCAGATAAAGAACAAGGAATAGTTTTAAAATGATACACTTTATTATGCAAATGTATAAAGGCATAAATACTAGCAGTTATAGTTTCAGTCCCTTGTGCAGAAGAATAATGAGTGAAAAACAATGACTTATCTTCTGCTTTTATTAAATCAACTAAATTATTATTACTAATCCATCTGTTCAGTTTTAGCTGATGCCAGAATTTTCGCTTCCTTCTGTTCACCTGTATCTTCTGTAATAGATATGCACTTAAAATCCTCTGCTAAAATAAAACTACCCTTGCAATGACTTTGTAATATATTTAAGTGATCTTTAGTCACTCTTGCACATATTCTAGGGATCCAGTAACAATTAGCTAGTGTATAGCATTTACCATTATGTTTACTTATTACAAATGTATACATTCATTAAGGATCATTAATGGATTCCATGACTTTGCGTATTACAGTAGATGTTTCTCCAAACTACTGCAGTTCCTCTCCTCTTTTTGTTAAGAGAAGCAGATGATAACATTTTGTAACATACGTTATTTAAATATTGTATATCTTTATCAAGTGAATATCTTGCAAGAATATAATATCTTCTCTAATTTTAGAAATCTTATTAATGATTTCCTTTTGTTACCATTATTTATCCATTTACATTAAGATAATAAATCTATCCATACTGTCTATTTAAAAAGATTTTGTTTAAAAGATAGACACATGTATCCATCATATTAATTTAATTATATATAACACTTAAATGTATTCCTCCAATACTTTTAACATTCCACATTTTTGAATTCTTCTTTTTCACAATCTAATCTATTAAAACTCATAAATAATAAAAACAATGACAAGTCTACAACTATAACTGTAACTATTTGTAATAAAATACAACCTACCATGGATACTAAAGTTCTTAGTTTGCCTGTTGAATAAACAAACTACTATGCCATCTCTCTAGCTACAAATATTTAAAAATTCATAACAAACTAGCCAAAAGCTACCATGACTTACAAATAACTATAATATTATATATAAGTAGAAAATAATAAGAGATTATTAATTTAGTTATATGTTTTGCCATTTAAAACTATTTCTCCTATTACTCCATAAATGTTTAATAATCCTCTTCTATTAATCATAAATATTAAATAATCCAACAAATACCATACTATATACCTATTTATGTAATAGGGGTATAAAGTATCAATGAAATATTCCTAAATTATTCACTCATTCAACATTATTATGAATAAATCTCTAAATAAATTAGTAGAACAGAGTAGGACCTGGTGAGATAAAGATATCTGTAAACTTATAGGCGGCATGTAATCTTATCATATTAAACTATAACACCAAAGGGAAATCAGTGCACATATATATTTATCATGCTAAAAGATACACACATATTTTATAAATCTAACAAAAGCTTGAATTAATGTTTAAAGTGCAAGTGTCTATATCTCAAAATTGTGCAACACTCCTAACATAACAAATATCAAAATATTTAAAAAATGTTTTAGTTTATTAAACTACTTCATAAACATATGTACATTACTGAGGTCAAAGAGAATGTTTTGCTGTTTCTATGGAGTAAAAAATGTTTTCAGTCCATATTGTATTCAAAAGTTATGATGTGCTTAATGCAAATCCCAATCTCACCTCCCTGGTTCAAACATATTGAAAAATCTACTTTACTTTCTATCAAAATGGATCTACTGATTCAGCAATATAACACTCAAATTTCAGTTTGACTT
The DNA here is from genome assembly GCF_019279795.1 of Protopterus annectens. Classification (NCBI taxonomy): domain Eukaryota; kingdom Metazoa; phylum Chordata; order Ceratodontiformes; family Protopteridae; genus Protopterus; species Protopterus annectens. The sequence continues at coordinate 675,028,065 of NC_056749.1, read as the reverse complement.
ATGAAATTAGTCATTTCAGGTAGTTGTAGTGAATTTAATAACATACACTATATAAAAACATTCAATGTTCACATGACCAATCTTCAAATTTCAGATTTCAGATTATTTTCAAACATTTCATATGATTTTCTCTGTAAATTATATGAGATCTTGTACATTCACATTTTTTGCCATATGGAGGTATATGTATTTTTTTTATAATCCGTTTTATTTAACTATATTTTTGTCTTATTTTCCCACTAATATTCTACCTTATTCTACATAACTTGAATTTCTAAAGTATTCCATCAAATAGGTATTTAATTATCAGCTCTCTATTAGAGATTATATGTTTACATATTTCTTAATGTACTGCTGCTGTTCTTTTATTAATCTTGCATATTAGATATTTAATTCCTCGTGCATTTGTATATCATTCATAAGATGTTCACTCTTCTTATTAATTCTAGTATTACAAGCAATCTTAGCTATGTATAACTTAATTCCTGCTTGTTTACATTAAATATCTGTTTTAGCCATTGTGAAATTCTGTTCTGATCTAAGCTTCACATGTTGACATTAGAATTTGATAACAGCATGTGAAAATGACAACTCACAGCACACACAGCATACAACAGCTGCGATTTCCTGTGCAAGTTTCTCATTCTTTTTATTCTTTTAAACTGTTTAAATCAGTAACAAGTATCTAACTTTACTTATTTCCTTTAATATGTACAGTTAGCGATAACACTACAACATAAGCTTTTAACGTTCAGCAAAATGTAAACAAATTATATGTCAGCAACAGTTCAATATAAAACATTACAATAGCTTTTGCTGAGAAAAGAAAAATGTTATTTTGAGTAGATTTCTCACACATATACTTAAAAAAAAGAAACAGTTCCTTTCTGTTTTCAGAGGCATCTGTGATGAACTTTGAGCTAGATTTTCTTTAGAACAGCTAAACATGGGAAGCAAGGTAAGCAAGAATCCAGCATTCTGACACAACTGGAACATTCTTTTGTTCTCATGTTTCTTTGAGTGTTACTTGATTCATAAATGACCTGCAAAAGGAATGTGTTACACAGGAGCATAGAAAACAAAATCACCAGCACTTTAACACTATTAATTAGCATATTACTTACATATGATATTCAGTTAACCCAACAATGCACATACTAAGCAAAGTTAAATAAAATAAAATTCTTAGTTATGTAGTCTTAAAGTTACCAATTGTATTGCTTATAAGTTAATGGCATTCTCTTACAGGAAGTATTTATTTAACATTTAGAAATATACTTATAAGTTTAATTAAATGAAGTATATTAAGTCTTTTGTTGTAAATATAGTAAAACATTAAAACTAACCATTTATATTGCTTATCATGAAAAAATGCATACTTGTATATGTTTTGAAGCTTAAAGTCCACTACAAACCTTGTACTTAAAGGGCAAATCTATTGTTTCAGAAAGCAAAAGTTCTGAAATCAGATAGTAAGTCACTTGTTTTTAAGCTTTTTCATTTTAGAAGCAGTTTTCCAGGAATTCAGCTCACTCTGTTTTTTGAGGGATATACTGTTCCACTCCATTCCTTCAGTATTAATGATTTTATTGTTGTTAAAAAAAGTGGATACCTCCTTCAGCGTGTCAAGTATTTTGGTTCCTTCAGAAAGAAATAATTTGATCTTTGCAGAAAACACCAAAGTAGCTTTAATATTGTTCTTTTTAAGTTCCTTGATCAGTAGTAAACAGATTTTTCTTTTACACATTACTTTACTGACATAATCATTGTCAAATCTGACTAGATGTTCACCTGGTTTAATATATAGGGTGGACCATGCTGTTTTTAAATTTTGATCTTTTTCTAAGCTGGACATAAACGTAAACATAATTGAACATGGTGGCAAGTCTTCTTTCTTTGAAGGTGTTCTAAGGACCTATGTGCCTTTTCAATTCCAAAAGATAAAGTTTCACATAGATTTAATGTTTTATGTAACCAGGTTGTTTTAAGAAGTTTATTATATTGTCTCCCTCATACTTTTCAGATATGCCAAATTCTAACGTTATTTTGTCTAAGACTGTTTTCCAAATTATCAGCTTTATCTAGTTATTTTGTTTTTAAAGACATTCAGTCTGAGACTCACCTTCAGTTATTTTCCCCATCATGATAATGTAAAGCTTCTTCCATACTGCTGATTTGTGACCTTTCTTGTTTCATAAGAATTTCTAAATGTTCCATCTTCTTTCTGGTCTATTCTTTCAAACTTTTTAGCTTGGTATTCAGTTTGTCTGTTATAAGTAATACATACCTCATACTAGATATTACTGACTGGGTGTCTTTTTTAACATCTTGAAGTCTCTTCTCTCTTAACCAAGCAGTTGAAATTATGATAGGAAAATGACAGCTTTTAAAGAACTTGAAATTATAAATCTTTTCTTTATTAGTGAATAAAATTATCTAATACTTATCGCCAAATTTTAATTTTTTGATTATATTTTCTGTCAGAGAAAAGTTTTCACCAGTTTCTGCTTTCAGTTAACCATCTTGGCCACACACCCTTCACCAGATGAATTCTGACACTGGAAACATGTCTCCTGCAGCTCAAACACACTCTATAATGTTTCTGGTTTGTAATATAGTGCAAAGTGTTACCGCTGGTCAGTTTGATTGCATGGATTTCTGCTGGGTGTCATATGCTGGGGTCCCTGGGCACATCTGGTATCACCAACAAGATGCCCTTGTGTAATGACACCTCTTGAAAAACACTGGTAAAATTCAAATGTGTGCCATATATGGGATTTATGCACACACATCTAAATGATAATCTTTGTATTATAGACCACCTTGCAGTTAATGGAATGATATGCTTTGGAGTTCATATACCTTTTTCCCAATTCAACAGGTCAGGCCTTTATTTCAATGTGGGTATATTTTATGGACCCAGAACCTCAGGGAAATAGACTATATTGTAGAACTTTTCCTGTAGCTTTATAATGATGTTTTCTTTATGTTACTCAAATAATAATTAGAACAAATTACATACAGAATAAATATAATAATTTGGGATATCAGGATTTAGGTTATGATTTGAAAAATGGCAAATAGTTTCACCACATATAAAGAATATAACTTATAAGCCTGGCTTATAAAAAATGTTTCCAAGATTAAGAGTCTTAAATTTAAAACACTCAAGTAAGGCCACCTATCTTTTTTAGCTTTTTTTTTTGTTTTGCAACATTTTAACCATCTTATAATTTTTTACAAATATCATGAAGCATATTTTGCAAGACATTTTGACTTATCATTATATAGATATTTGTTAAAAAGATGCCATAAGAAAATAAATAATAGAGAAAACATGGAGCAATGATTCAGAGTGATTTCAACATAGTAGGTTCATAGGTTCATACTAGCCGAATGACCACCAGGGTCTTTGCAATCCTAACCATGCATCCAATGCAGTTTGGTCCCAGAGGTGCTTGAACATCTATATGGTGGAATATGTTAGGAAAGAGGTTGCTAAGGGTTATTTATATGTTAAGGGTTGGATGGCACAGTGGTGCAGCGGTAGCATTGTTGCCTCACAGCAAGAGGCTCTCCAGTTTGATTCTCGGCTGGAGTGTCTTCTGTTAGGAGTCTTGCATGTCCTCCCTGCATTCATGTGGGTTTCCTCCAGGTGCTCTGGTTTCCTCCCACATTTCAAAGACATCTGTCTGCAGCATTTCTACCCCAGGCCTCCACTGAATATTGGCTTTGTTCCAAGTCAGACTTTCCCATTAAACAAACGTTAAATAAAATAAATATGGGGGAGTATGTTAATTGGAGATTATTTTTTTTTTACTGTCAACCTCTGTCCATCAAAGACATAGGGCCAGGCCAGGGAAGAATTTGCAATTTCCCATCCAATGATCAAGGTTTCTTTTGAACAGGGTCTAGTGGAAGAGATCACTTTTCAGGTAAATGTCGGAGAATTTAGCTGAAAGGCAGTGATGAGTGTGTGGTTGAATATAAATGTGTCTGCAGGTGTATGAGTGGTCTCAGGTGACTTTGTGTGTGTGTGTGTGTGTGTGTGTGTGTGTGTGTGTGTGTGTGTGTGTGTGTGTGTGTGTGTGTGTGTGTGTGTGTGTGTGTGTCACTGTATGAATGTCTACTCTGTGTGGGAGACTGATGAGGGGGTGCCTGTACCAATGTCTTGCATGGACCGCTAGTGTTTATTACCACCAAAATGTGTTGTTTAGCACCGATGGTAGCTGATAAAGAGGTCTTCATCTTTGCAAGTAAATATGTATCATTTGCTCTTTTAGCTGCTGCAGTTTCATATTTATTTACTTGGCTATTGATCAGGGAGGATCTTTAGATGTCTAGTTAAACATTCTCATGAATTATTTAGCCCTTAGATTTTAAGTACAAATAACCCTAAGGCAAACAGAGCATTTACAAGTTGCCCATATCCACGAGGGAGAAGGGTGATAAACCTGTTGTGAGTTTGTGATTACCAATCCATTCATTCAGATTACAGATGAACAGAGTAAGAGAAGTACTATGTTTTACATGCAGGGGAAGACAGTTCTAAAGAAGCAGTATTCTCTGTTTTTTATATCAATCCCTCAACATGTTCTGTTTATCTTGCAAAAAAAAATGTAGATCTCTTGGCTGAGTGTTTATGTCCCCACTGGACATGTGAATGTGCAGTAGATTTGATAGGATAGGGCTTGTTAAGGTTGTGCATGCAAGGCAGAGATCACTCCTCAATAGGTTGGGTAACTCCAAGAAACAGAGAAGGCTGTGAGATGGTCTGCATAATTTTTATGATTTAGGTTCTTGATTTTCTTGATAAGAAAGTGTTGTGAGCATTCAAGTTGTTTCAGGTTTTCGGACCGAATGAGCCTTTATACTCAGTGATCATCCTGATGAGTGTGAACTAAAGTGGTGGACTGTTTACATCCGTGGACCTGAATGCCATGCCCCTAGTATCAACTTGTTTGATGAAAAGACATGTCCTTCCAATAGTGGATACGTGGTGACTGAAGAACAGTTTGTCGTCTACATAGGTTCCCAGGTCAGGAACTACTAGATCAATTTTCAGGGATGTCTTGTCAATATGATAGTTACAAAGGACTTCTTGCTTGCTGAAATATTCCATTACATATTTCTTGGCATTTAGTTTTAGTCCATGATTTTGACACCAACTATAAACTTGGGAAAGGTTCTTTGGAGGTTCTTGGTGTCCTCTGGGAAGTTTATGATATCTTCTACACACACCGCTGTAAAGATAAATCCAATAAATAACACAACGCTGAGCAAAAAACAACCTTTATATCACAAACACAAAGCTTTCAGGTATTTCACCCTTTCTCAATGCTTTAACACAGGTTCACTTAAAAACAGCATTTAAATAGGAGCCATAAACCACATGACACACAGCCCAAATATCATGTGATAGAATTAACTTAATAGAATGCATCAATCTAAAAATCAATACTAAAAATCAATACATAACAGTAATACATAAAATTATGTCAATATATTAGTTACAAATTAGTTAAATATACAAAATTACATTTAAAGTCTTACTTTAACTTTGTGCGCTGTAATTTAGTCAAAACAGGTTTTAAAGAGACAGAAGAATTCAAACCTGGATGTTGATCTGCTGAAAATCTAATGATCCATTCAAATTCTCTGACCTCTAATAAATTTCCAATATCACCTCCTCTAGCAGATAATGTAACAGCATCAATTACTCTAAATTTAAATCTATGACCTAAACCATGTGTACTAATGTGCTTAAACAATGCATTATTTCCACAGGCTCTTCTAATTTCAGACTTGTGTTCTATTATGCGTTCTTTTAGTCTCCTAGTAGTTTTTCCAATATAAAATGAACAGCATGCTATGCATGTTGCTAAATAAACCACATTATTTGTATTACATGTGGCCGAGATATCAAATGTAAATTCCTTATGTGTTAATGGATGCAAAAATTTAATATTATCAGATGAACCACATAGAATGTCATCACAACAACTACAATTACCACATATAGAGGTACCTTTCTTTCTTAGGACACAGGCAAAATCAGCTTCCGTTCTAAAATCTTTATAACATAACATGCTCTTTATAGTCTTCATATTTTTATAAGCAAACTTAGGTTTATCATCCAAAATTGCCCTAATTTCATTGGATGCCATTAGTACTGTCCAATATTTACTAATAATATTCCTTACTGATCTTGTCCTAGTATTATATGAGGTTATATATCTAAGCTTCCCTTCCCTACTAACATCACTAGAGCTACTATTTTTATATTCACCATTAGACAAGAATATGGGTATAAAGGTAGTCGACCTATTTGTTTATGATATCACCAAGTTTATAGTCATCTGCATACCCTTAACAGTAGCTTTGACCTCCAAGAAGTAAGCGCCAAAGGACAAAACCATGGGGTATAACACTATTGACAAGACTTTTGGAGGAGATAGAGACAGCCCACCCTAATTTCCCGGGTTCTGTTTGGGGTCAGTTCACTAATCAGTGGTTTACATAGGGATTAATATTTGGCTTGGATAGTTTATCTACAATACCTGGGTATGAGATGGTGTCAAACACCTTTATGAGGTCTAGACATGCAGTGGGTACTGAGCTGCCCTCATCTATTGCTTCAGTAAACTTCTCAAAGAGGTAAACCAACTTAAGTAGACAGGATCTGCCTTCAAGAAATCTGAACTGGATTGGGTTGAGAGTTTTTAGGTTACCTGTGTCCTTATTTATTAATTTTATAATGATCTTTTCCATACGCTTATAGCTGAGGCTGGTCATATTTAGGCATCTATCATTTCCTGGGTTGATTGGTGGCCTACCTTTGTGCAAAAGAATGACAGTTGCCCTCTATTCATCCAGCATGAAGCCTTTTTGGAGAGTGACACTGAATAGCCTCTGAAGGGGGGATTGACAGGTCATGTTTTAGACTGAACAGTGAACTGCATGGTATGTTTTCCAACTTAGTAGAATGAGTGTTCCTGGCTTTGGATAGTGCCTTGGGACTTATTCATGGAAGATTTGAGGAGGGGTGTAGATGTAGGTATAAGATCTGGGAATGTAGGAGGGGAGAGGGTGGTGATGTTAGAGCTTCATTTATCCACTTAGTAGATTGGCTAGGTCTTCTGGGTCCAAGTATCTGATATCATTTACTGTTAGCTCTGTACAGTGTTGGGTATTGCCTCTAAGGTTTCTGACATAGTTAAAGAAGAGTTTGTAGTTGTCATTTGTCTAGGTGGAATTTTTACCTCGTATCTGGCTTTGGTTGATTTGATGAGAGCCTAGAGGTCCCTGCAATGTTTAGGAAGAGCTTTTTCCATCTTGAGAGTTATATTTATTTTACATGCAGTGAGTGTTTTTTTTTTATTTTATTTTAGAAACTTTTTTTTGCAAGGGGATACATGCATTTATGCAGCTATTCACATGTGCATAGAATTTGGAAATTAAGGATTCTGCATACACAGCAGAGTAATCAAGTGGGAAGATGATGCTGAATTTAGCCAAATCATCACCAGTAGATCAGCTTTGGCATAACCTCTGAAAACCAAGTTATTGGAGGATACTTCTGGCTTCAGTATAAAGTTAAATGTGACTGATTTGTGGTCTGATTTCACCATGGGATGTGTACTAATTGGACCAGAGAGTCTGCATTGATAAAGTGCAGAAATTTCTGAGCATACATGTTATTGGATGTATGCGTCTCCCAGTTAATGGAAAAGCAGTTGAAGTCCACTAGGAAAATGATGTTTGGTGTAATGCATAATGACGTCACATTAGTTATGTATGAGTTATGGGCTGAGGGGGATACAGATGGCAGTGTGATAAGGGATCTTGATAATGGTAAGCTGGATATGGAGGACTTGCAGATTATCTTTTCTAACTAGTCTAGAAGAGAAGTTTTTTTTACAAGTATGGAGGCACTGCCACCTTTACTGCTTTCATCTAGTACAGTTGCCTAAACATCTGGTAGGCATTGAAACCCTGCACTGATGCTGTGCTCTCAATGGCCTTAAACCAGGTCTCCATAACAATGCATATGTTACGCTTTCTCAGGGTAAGGAGTGCTTGCAGGGAGGGAGGGGAGGTTTTTTTTTTTATTAAGGCTCCTAGTGCAGAGCAGCAGTGCATTTACATTATTTAAATTCACTTTTGTTATGTTGGAACCTTTTGAGGACTCACTTTTGTTGGAACCTTTTGAGGACTGACTTTGCTTAAAAAGTATTAGTAAAAGTGGTAGTCTAGCCCCAGATGTTTCGGATTTTAAAATTAAGGTGGAAAAAAAGAGATTAATACTCAGAATATTGCTGTCTGCATTAAGTGAGTAGGATGATATGAAACAAAGTCTAACTCAAGTTTTTAGAGTCTAAGGGGAGGGCATTCCTAGTTAGATCTTTTAGTGTCCAGCAGAATGAGCAGATGAGACGAGACTTTGAGGAGCTTCTAAAGTCAAATTTACAGTACAGGCAGGCATCTAAAAATCCATCTGAACCACTCCATAGACTCTTGTCTCTTCAGCTCTTATACAGGGACTTTTTTCTGAATCCCAGCCCTATAAATTGTATAATTTCGTTTATGTATAAGAAGGATTTTACGTATTAAATAAAATAATCTTGTTGGTAGGAATTCAAAATGTTCATCTGATTATTCATATGCAAAGTTTATGAGAAGGGTACATCAAAAAGTTGGAGTAGATGTGTGGTAAAACAAAACATTGTTATAAGAATGTAAGTCACTTCGCAAATGCAAAGTTACTGGTGTTTAACATATTCCCTGTAAGCTTATATCTGACATGTCAGTTTCATTGTTCTCTGATGTTGCCTCCTTCTAGAACTTTCTCATATTAGATAATGTTCAGTTAAGCATCTATAAAACCAACCCAGTACTAATTGGTTCTATATTCCAATCTTCATGCTTACAAGCCCCCCTTACTAATAAAAATATGCCCATAACAAACCCCTTCATTAATATCCACTCCTTTAAACAATGAAGGCATTAGTTTAGACACTGCCATCACATGGTATGCATCTGTAAGACTGCAAATGCAAAATTAAGTGCTACTTGAAATTTACATTGTGACTCCTGTTGGTTAACTTATCAGTGTCTGACACTTCATACATTCTCAACAGTTTGATAGCGCCTCCCATTTTCTTCTCTCCAGCTTCTATCCTGAACAAACAGAATATTTCCTACTCTGTCATTTTCATCTTGTGTTCCTTAACAATAATAATCACTGCATTATATATTCTTCTCTGTAGTGGAATCTACCTACTGACCATCTTTGCTTTCCCTTCTTAAACCTCTTAATGAAAACATTATCCAGACTCTCACACACATCTCATATCCTTGCACAATGCGTACTTCTCCCTTGACCAAGAATTTACTGGGCCCTTCATTCACAGCTTCTTCCATGCGAGTCTAAATGCAGAGCTCCTTTTGAATGCTCAGCATTGACCTGTACCATCCCACAGGCTCTTGTCTCTGCAGTTCCATTACTTACTGGACTGTCACGGCAGCATCAACATATTACCCCTCTTCTGCAGAGTTTATGCTGGTTACCTATTGAGCAGATGACCGAGTTTCCAGTTCTTGTACTAATCTACCTTGTCTTACATTGGAATGGATCTACCCTACCTGTGGGATCTTTTCTCCTGGTTCCAGCTGACTCATTTCCTCTCCCTGGACCTGCTAACAGTTCCTCTTGGTCATTGGGGGGGGGGAATCCTCTGGGATTTGGACTTTTGTTTGCCATTGTGCTTAGCCTTAGAATCTGTTACCTGTTTAGCAGAGGCTGTCCCTAGGGTTTGGCAGGTTTAGGTGCTCCCTGAGAACCTATTTGATTTGGCTTACAGCTAATTGCCTATTACTGTCATGACAAGGTATTGTTGGTATACTGATCTTACTAATGTATTGCCCATTAATTGTTGTCTTATTGTTTGTATTTTACATCATTTTATATTATTCTATTCAGTGATTGTTTATTGTCGTATCTGTATTTTTATATGTTGTGTTCTTATCTGCATACTGCTTAGTCACAGACATGATAATAAAGCTTTAGTCTATGTTAAATTTGAAGTGTACTTGAACGTCTCCCTCTCTGGACTATTCTCTGTGTAACAGATACTCTGTTTGAATATTACACTTCTAAACAGTCAATTTCCTTTCTTACTCTGTCATTGCGACCTGCCTCACACACTTAACAGACCTTCATAACCCAATCATTTCCACAAACTTTGCATTTTTAAGACAATCAGCTTTGTCTAAACACATATTCCTGTTTGGATGTCTGTTCTTTGCAACTCATAGAATGAGCCTAACCTGTACACTTGTGTATCAGTTACTCAGGCTGTACTTAAAATACACCATTATGTTCCAAAGCAAATTTAATACTCTACTGTTTCTTCTATGTACAACTGAATTCTTTCACATAGTTTGACAAGTCATTACTCTTGAAAAAAACGCTTATTATGAGCTGTACCTGATAAGGTAGCTCTGTATACTTAATGTAGTTGTGATTATTATATTTACATATTTAAATGAATTATCTCTTTCACTTGAACTCTAATATTTATCTGGTGGTACTTTTGCCTGAAACAGTATACTTAATAATTATAAGTGGGAATCCCACAGTTGCAATTTCTTATACTGCAATGTTTTTAAAAACTATATGCAATGTTGAGATGTCTTGTAGCATATGTTTTGTCCTATGAATGTATAAATACTTAAACATAATTGATTTAAAAATGCAACTGATATTGAATGGTTGTCTTATAATGGTTATTGCACCTTCTAAGGTCATGGACATTCGTTCACCAGTCCAAACATGGACATTCATTCAGCAGTGCCTCATTCCTGCTAACTGAATAGTTTTTACTCAGAGTGCCTTATAAGTTTGCAGTAAGACACAAACACACAAGGAGGCAGTAAAAGTGCACTATACAGCCCCAAATGTCATACTGCACTTATAAATAGGACATATGTCCTTTTTTAGTTTGAATTCTATATTTAGTAGATAATTATGCCATTTTTAGAGTATGGACCAGATTCAATAACACCTACACTAAGTGTACATGATCTGTATTCAAGAACATCCCTACCACATTTTTTGTGATTTCTAGTCACTCAGAAATATTAAGTATAGTGGTTTATAAACAAGTGCTGACAGCACTCATCACCTCAAGTGAGTTCAGGTGAATGAGTCTAGTATACATCAGCAGCGCAGTGTTTCAGAAGCATGTATACTGCTTTCCAGGTAACATAGCGTCCAAAATGTTTATAGCAGTAATCATTCCCATGGCAATTCCAAGAATTGAGAGACATATAGGCAAACACTTCTCTCCCCCCAATATTTTTTAAAAATTTGTTTAACTAATGATATGCTTGTTGTGCCTTATAATTTTCATAAGGTAATTTGGTGGCAACTCACAAGACTTGAAAAAAAACACACATGTAAGAGTAACAATCCCCCCACTCCATAATATTTAAGTTAGTTTAGTTAATAGCATGCTTGCTGCCTTTATTTAATTGGATTTCTGTGGTCATTTTGTGTGCTCTGTATTTCTATTTTAATATGTATTTGTGTTTGTGCAGTGTTTGACTTCTGTCTGCTGTAATT
>NC_056749.1:674988939-675011439 GCF_019279795.1 Protopterus annectens | reverse complement strand
TTATTATTTTTAAACTGTACCAGTTCACTTCGGACTGTTAATTTATCATCTACATTATTCAACAAGTTCAGGTTTTAATATGGAAGGTTTATTAACCCAACTTTTGGAATCAATTCAAAACTTAACTGTTATATTAACTAAAGAAAAATCTTCTTCAGCGAATCCTGGTCAGGCTACTTTAACAAGTATCCTGTGAAACAAGACTGTAGAACCAAAAAAGCACAGCACAGCAACTGAAGGAATACAGCCTTTAATGACCAAGTTTAGCGCTTTCTTCCCACTTCATAAGGACTTCCTCAGAACAATCTATTCACCCCCACTCAACCTTTAAATAACACATCATTTAATCAATCAAACAATTAATTATACAAAAATACATAAATGCAATCAATTAAACAGCTTTAAAAACATAATACATTAAAAAATGTATTTGTAACAAATACATATATATGTGATAAACCATAAAAAATATATTTTATCCTAAAATATTTTTCAATTTTAAAACACATGAGATAGCAGTGGCCTCACTGATACCTGTGATGATGTGTTATTTAAATGCTGGGTGGGGGTAACTGGATTGTTCTGAGGAAGTCCCTATAAAGTGGGAAGAAAGCGCTAAACTTGGTCATTAAAGGTTGTATTCCTTCAGTTGCTGTGCTGTGCTTTTTTGGTTCTACTTTAACAAGTACTCAAGCCGAGTTATTTTCCTTACATTCTCCGATTAATTCAGACAGCCATGAGGCGGGTGTTGCCATGGCAGCGGACAATGGCCATGAACCAGGAAGTGACTTTTCAGCTTGGTTTGGTGCCCCGGAAGTTGAATTGGGGCATGGTTCAGTGACTGTTAATTCTACACCGACTTGGAGAGAACAAGTATCTTGAAAAACTGTGTTTTAAATATCGGTCCTTGCAGCCAGACAATATGTTTTTGCAGAAGTCTTTGTTGCTGAAACAGGAGCCTAAAGGTCCCCGTTTGTGGAAACTACCTATGGGGATTGAAAATTACTCTATGGCAAATCGGGAACTAGTAGCCTTATTTAATAATGTTGGACATTATAGTCAAAAACAATGACAGTAAGTTGAAATTGTTGAAAAATCAGATTACTCAATTAAATCATAGCATCGTCAATGATGCTTTATTTACCCCATATCAAGCTAGTTACAAAAAAGTATTAACTGATGTAGACAAGTTTGTTAATAAGAACATTGCTATTAAGCAACAGAAACTAGCATGTTATACTGAAGATTACAAAAGTAATGTAGCTTATCCAAATATTCGGAATGTTAATGAAAATAACATCAGATTAAATTCTGACTGAAATGTATCTATAACTAGCAGAAATACTGTTGTGCGTTATGAAGTGAATTCCAATAATGTTGAACATGGTGAGGGGGCTGCTGATTTTTTAAAGGTGGATCCTCCCAGGAGGTCAGAACGCCTGAGGAATCAGGTGAAGCGGAAGAGTTTGAACCAAATAAACAGTGGGTATGGCATGAATCAGGGCAACAATTCTTACCAGGTGAGATCCTGGAGGGGGAAGAAATACAGAAATTGGAACTGATAGACCAATTCAATATTAATGGTGGCAACAATGTGGAAAGTGAAATAGTAAATGATTATGGTTTGGTATGTGATGTTGTCACCAGGGATGGTTTCACTATTTATAATTACAGTGAAATTGAATTGCCTAACGAACACTTTGATCTTTTGAAAAAAGGAATGCCTTTTGTACCCAGTTTTGGTGATGATTTCGCTGACATATTGTTGAGCTTAAAACTTTATACAAGACAGTTGAGTCTCAGGGTGTTCTTCCTTGGCAGAGAACAAGGCCATGTAGAAGGCCAGCTTAGATGTAATAGCGTATTTATCCCCCCTACGGTTTCTGAAATAAGCATGTTTGAAAGAACATGTGAAAAGGGAATCTGAAAATTGGTTAAGGGTAAGAAAAGACTAAATTATAATTTGACATAGGAAGAAAGTCAACTTTTACAAGTTTTGGCTGATGACAAAAACCTGTGAATAATGACCCCTGACAAAGGTGGGGGGTTGTTTTAATGTGGAAGATTGATTACTCAGCCAAGATGGAAGGCATCCTAAATGATTCCTCAACATTTGAAAGAGTGTCCAGGCATGAGATTAACAGGGCATATGCCTGGACTGATATAATTTTATATCAAGAAATGTTGAAAGGAAGAATTGATGGAAGGGATTTGCATTATTTAAAGGTCAAGAACCCAGTGATCCCACATATTTTTTGCATTCCTAAGACCAATAAAAGCTTTACCAACCCTTCTTTTAGACCCATTGTGGCTGCTAGGGGTTCTAAAATGGAACCCCTGGCAGCATGGGTAGATAAACAACCAGGACCTTTACTGAAGGAGGTTGAACATATAGTAAGAGATTCCTGGCATTGTTTGGAGAGATTGGTTAAATACAGGAATGACTTAAATCGTTTGTACAGTTTTTTGACAATTGATAATGTAAATTTATTTTCAGTCATTCCTCATGGTAGAGGGGTAGATATGTTTAGAGAGAGCGTATCCTATATTGATATGCTGGACTCAGAAAAAATTGAGGTACTAGTTGAGTTCATGGAAATTATTCTTAATAATAATTTCTTAATGTTTGAAGGTAAAATTTTTCACCAAGTGACATGAGTAGCAATGTTCCCATTTATGCCAATTTGGTTTTGTTGGACTGGGAGAAGAAGTTTCTTTTCGGCTCCAGATTTCAGGACAAAATCTTGTTATACAATAGATTTTTGGATGATATCCTGATTCTTTGAAAGCGTGATGAAGGAGAAGCCCACAAATTTGTTGAATATTTTAAACGGAACTACAGAATTCCTTAGATTTACTAGTAAATGGGTACAGGATGAAATTGATTACCTGGACATACATTTGTCGAAGAAAGAAAGGGTACTTGAGAGTTCAGTGTATAGAAAGCCCACTTTTTCAAATATCCTTCTTTATTACAATAGTAACCACCCTCGGCATCAAAAACGTAGCGTAGTTAAGGGGCAGATGGTGAGAATTTCCAGACTGACTAGTGCAGATGGAACTTTTAAAAATGAGATTTTTAAGTTGATAGGGTTATTCTTTGATAGGTGGTACCCATTGAAGTTTCTTATTAACATAAAAAAAGAAGTGATGCATAAAAGATAGTCTCCTTTGCCCCTATTTTGAATTTAGAACAGCGAGTGGAAGTTACTAATCGAGTTCAGGACAAGTCTAATGCTATGGTTATTCGGTACAATGAATATGCTCCCAGCATTGTGGATATTATTAATAAATGTTGGGAACTATATTTTGAAGCAGAAATGGTGTCTAAGTTAGGACCTAAGCCCCAAATAGTATTTAGCAAGAGGAAGAATATAAAGGGCATCCTGGAGAGGCAGGGATGCAAAGATTCCTACAGGTCATTCATGTCAAAATGTGGGGCGTGTAGAACATGCAGGTACATCAACAATGGTCCCTATGTGACCATAGCTAGTGATGAATCTTCTATAAAGTGCCCAGGTAAATGCAATTGTAATTCATCTATGGTGGTGTATGTTGCTATTTGCCTCTCCTGTCCCGGGTTTTATGTGGGAAAAAACACTCTGAGATTGAGGGACAGGATTGGAGAACATTTGAGGGCAATAAAAAATAAAGATGTACATAATGACTTGTTTCTACATATCACCAGGTGTGTTTATTTTAATAAATTTATATTTTTTGTGATTGACAAAGTTTCTGTCAGCAAAGAGGTGGTGATGTTAAAATTTTATTGGAAGCCAAGGAGTCTAAATGGCAGTTGTGTTTGAATGCCATGATAGCACCGGGCTTGAATGATTTTATATCCATCAAGCCTTTTTTGAAAATAAGACAAGATCAAATTGTTTAAATTGCCTTTTTGGCATTTTATTTTTAAGCATCAAGTTTGAATATATGTTATAGGAATGTTTCTATTGTTAAGTTTCAAAAGTTATGCTGTGTCTTTAATTGTGTTATGCAATGTTAAGGAGGTGGTTTAAATGATTCGCTGAAGGTTTTCTTGGGGGCAGTATTTAAATGCCTTTGTGTAATTCTGTGAACAACTCTGAAGAAGCCTATTAATGTCTTTCAAAAGCACTTAGTTGTTCTAAGTGGATTATTAAACAGCCTGGTGTTTTTTTATGGAAGAATCAGTTCCTGTGTGGATTATTTAACAGCCTGTTGCTAATACTGGTTTCGGTATATTGGTTTGGTTTTTATTTAGTTGCACTAGCCTTTTTGGCTGGTTTTGCTTTTTGTTTCCTTTGGGAAAGACATCTTCTTCTTTCGGCTTTTCCCGGTTAGGGGTCGCCACAGCGGATCACCTGTCCGCTCTTGACTGGCAGTGGAGTTTTTACAGTGTCAAGTTGCCAGCCCGGCACCCAACCTTCCACAGAAGGCACACACATGTACACACTCACACCTATGGTCAATTTAGAGTGTCCAATCCACCTACAGCATGTCTTTGGGATGTGGGAGGAAACCGGAGCACCCTGAGGAAACCCACGTGACCACAGGGAGGACATGCAGACTCCACACAGAAGGCACCCCAGCCGAGGATAGAACTGGAGAACCTCTTGCTGTGAGGAGACAACACTAACCGCTGCACCACCGTGGCTACCCCTCACATTATCATATTACTTGTACCCTTCTCAAAGCAAATAGTTATCCAAAACCTGGGTACCTGTGTTGATAATCTTTTTTTGATTAGTATGTCTCTGCTCTGATTAGGTAGTACTTCACCTTGCTAAGCTGATCTCTGTGGGTATTTCCACAAGGTCCCATGCAGTCTTGATCCCTCTATATTTTTTCCCTATTAGATCTAAATTAGAATATAATGTTTGTTTTTGAATATACCTCACAAAGTACATTGGGCAGCTTGAAAGATTCCAAAGAGTTTCTGCCAGTGATTTCTGGACTACACAGTCTAAGCTAACATGAAAGACTAAAAGTATATCCCTCTGCTCTGTCTTATTTAAACTCCTGAGTGGTGATACTTTGTTTAGGCTTTTAAGTACTGAAAATCCCTATCATTTTTTACTTTTTCTGAGCAAGCAGCCTGCATAACTCTCATGCCAAAGACCTCCACTTCCACTGCAAGATTAACATCACCTGTTGGCATGACAGATTCATAACCCAGTGCATTTCCTGTCTTTGAAGTATGCTCCCTCTATGTGACAAATACATTTTAATCTTATCTTTGTTGAAAGTTGTAACTGATTGGATGAGGAACCACAAATTCATACCTGGCATATGTGGAAATAATTTTCTTACTGGAATAATTATACTGTCAGCACTAAGGGGTGCCATTGCTAAGCTTCAATAGCCTTTCAGTCATAAGGTTAATATGAACCCATTCACCGATAAATCCATGAACATCTGACTATGACCCTTGTATTTCAGACTTGTCATTCTACTTTTAAATTTAACTTGAAATTATGCTGTTTTAACCTGTTCAGCTCTTATACAAACCTCTATTGCGAGTATTGCATGCTTTTCTTGTTTTGTGTCTGCTCCCATGTGATACATCATCAGTTGCATTTATAATGCTTTCCTGCTCTCCGGTTACTTGGTCAACAATTCTTTGGAATATGTCTAGTGCTGATGAAATTGATCAAAATGTAAGGAAATTGTAGTTTCCTAACAGTATATTCAATATTCACAATTTTGAGCTTGCCAGAAACTTTAATAAGAAAGAAAAATGACATTTGGCATTCTAAGACCATTTTTTTAACTTTAAGCAACTGATAATACTCTCTTTTAATCACTTTTTTAAATGTTGTTGAGCAATACAAATGTGAATCTTATCTTTCTTCACAACTGCAACATCCTCTGCACCAATTCTGTTGTCTCTAATTGTTTCTTAAATATGCTTAGGTTATCCATTCTGTTCACTTCTTGTTCAGGTTTACTTCTGAGTATTGCTAGTACTTTTCTGTCAGCAAGAATTACTGGCAGACGATCATGGTTTATCTGTATGCGACACTCTACTTGCAAGCTTTCAGCGTCAGTTAATAAATTAGCACAACCATGCATTATATCATTCCTATGGCTCTGAGCAGCATCTGAGATGTCGCTGCGATATTGTAATGATTCTCAGTAAATGCAGTCTTTGGCATAATGCTGAATTTGTTTTGCCATTTATACAATGTACAGGCCCCCATCATATTAGGAAAATTTAGTTAAAACAGCAACTATTTGAAAAATATATCTGTAGTTCAAATTTTTGTACTCACTTATAACCAGTTTCTTATATAATGCTTCCAAATGGGGGGTAGAACAATATATTAATGTATGCATAGTTCCCTACCTTTAAAGTCAGCTAGCTGTAGTTGTTAAAAAGTATTTTCAGATAATATATTACACTATGCACATGTCTAATTTAAATTTCACATTCTGTGCATTAATTGTTAGTATATCCAACATACTAATTGCTTCCTGTCTCAATGTCTTTTATGTATTTCATAGTTTCATTGTAGCAAGTCATTTCACTTCAATAATGTCAACAAACAGTTCATTTTTATATTACAGAAAATTCTAACAGTTACTTTTGTCTTTATATATATTGGATAATACCTTTTTCCTGTATAGATACTTAAACAGAACCAAAAACAACCAGGTAGCTAAGACTCGGGAACTCTTTATTATTAAAACCACAGTTAAGTGTTTTCATCTGTAAAAGACATCCTCAGATGCAGAATAGTTGTTGACACAGGACGTATTAGGCACATACACTCTTTTATTGCGATAATCATTGTTGTCCTGTGTTAATTTGTTGTCTTTTCTACGTTTTGTGTGGCAACTTGGTGTCAATTTGCTGGAAAATGTTATTAAAATTAGATTTATGTTTAGGAAAAATCAAGGTCTGCTGTAACAGAATCCACCAATTTAGAGATTTCTTCCTTATAATGGAATATCATCTCTTATTCTCCTTAATGACAAGGCAGGTTAGTTCAAGGCCAGTCTTGTCAAACAGATCCAAAAGTTCCATGTGAAAAGGGGAATTTTCCTCCACACCTTGGGGGTATTTCCATAGTCGCAGTCCTTTAGGGACGTGCTGCCGCTTAATACTTTCCCCCAGGAAATAACTGTCCAGCTGTAATTTAGACAAAGATTTATCAAGTACTTGAATTTCTTCTTGTAAGGGTAAGAAATCACCCTCAGGTGACCGAATGTATTCCCTTTCAGTGAAAAAGTCAGCCTTATCCAGCCATTTAGAAACATTCTCAGGTAGACTAAAGTGGCATTGGGAAATAGAATGCACATTAATCGAAGCTGAATCATTACCTCGTGGTGAGTGTTGTGAAGCTGGAAATCTTGTTAGACCAGGCTCTACAGGCAAATTGGTGTTTCCTCCAAAAAGAGCATGTGTTAATTGTTGGATTAGCAGAGTAACATTACCCATAGAACCAGAGGAATTCACATTGGGGGTGTCCAAGAACAACTGTTCCTGTGAGTCAAAAGCGGACATACCAGGGACTGCTGGAACAACAAAAACAGAATAAAAAATGTGCAGAATCCCTGGAACGTGAGCATAGATAATCAAACAGAACCAAAAACAACCAGGTAGCTAAGACTCGGGAACTCTTTATTATTAAAACCACGGTTAAGTGCTTTTGTCTGTAAAAGACATCCTCAGAACTATGAATGAATCAAAGAAACAGACTCACTGATCTACAGTGTTTCGGCCATGTCCCTTTAAATATTTTGTTGGACTTTTTCACTATGCTTAATTGTGATTGTCTTTTTGTTGGGGGGTTATCTTTGTTTGAAACTTTTTAGTGAGTCTCTTTAATTGTGAGTTTCTACTAGATACTGCTCACTCTTGCATTTATAAAACAGACTAACCTTAATCTTTAATTAAAAAATGATTCAGGCAGTGTGGCCTCCATCCTAAATCCCCACATGGCTCTTGTTTTCATACCTATTACTTCTCCACACATCTTGCCTTTATTTCACATTTTGTCTTATTATTTGACTCATATTTACCTTTTATATCACTTTTTTTTCATTTCCTTTCTATGAATAAAGTCATTTGGTCAAATCTGACTGATATCACCATTTCAGCTAATAAGGCTTAATAAATAAATAACAGATACTGCACATGTGAGGTCTATAGTTCAACCGATCTCTCTCTTGGAGAACTATGTACCAGATGACATGCAGATTACTCTAGCTAGGTCACTATCCCCAAAGCTACATGCCCATATAAGTTGGAGCCTGATCACATAGCTCAGACCACAGGTCACAGAGATCTGTAGCACTAACAACAGTAGATGTCCATGAAGCAAACAAGTTAAGAGTACAAGCAAAAACATGCTTCTCATTCTGAAGCCTAAAATTGCTTATGCAGCATAGTACATAACATGGTCTCAGTGACCAATGAGACTAAAGTCCAAAGTATGACACTACTGCTCAGTTAACTCTAACTTCTCCAGAAAAAAAAAAGGGAAACCTAACAGTACTGCTTAAAAGAACCTGAAGCCCATGAAATAAAACAAATAACATGGACAGCTGCTCAAATAATACAGGAACCATAAGATGATGCTGTAAACAGAACCCACAGATGCAAAACAAAAGAGTGTCATGTGCAATTATCCTAAGGAAGTGAGGGAAAGTCTATGCATATAAAGGTGAAAGGGAGAAAAGAAATGGCTTAATACCTCTGTAAACAGATCATAATTTTATAGCCACCAAGTATGTCCCCACTACATAGAGTGAGAGGCAAGCAAGGTTACACGACCTGTTCTGCATATTGGCTTCATCATGACAGAAAGCAAAGATTGAAGGTCTGAGATGTGCGTTCATACAGTGACCGCATAACCAGTGATGTGACCTGACAGCACAGCATGTGTCAACTCTACCAGATTGTCCCAGAAAAGGGTCTAAAGATATAAAAGCTATAATTACAAGAGAGTCTATTTTTGTGCCCCTACAAAAATCTGAGATCCAAGAACCAAAACATGCCAAGCAGGAGCCTGGTGATTCAAGAGACAGATCAAAGGTCAGTAGTAAAGCATAAGGTATGTAGCTTATTAGAATGTATCCACCCACTAAGACTGGAACTGTATTGACTAAGCATGCAAACCAGCAGTCAATCCAGAAATCATGAGAGCTAAACAAAAGACCACAGGGAAAGTGAAGTACCCAGAGTTGGGTTCTGAGGAATGTAAACTAAGAAGCTGCAGATTCACAAAGACTGAGAATCAGGACTTTACATAAAAACTGGGACCCAAAACTCAAATGTCTTTAGTGCAGCCAGCTGCAACATGCAGATGTCCTCTGGACCTTTTTTATGTATTGTCAAAGAGAGCACGAGGTCTAAGAGGATAAGATCACAAAAATTCCAAGAGAGATCCAGAAAAGACTGCTGGGCTAGGGTTCATAAGGAAGACTTCCAAGCTAGGAAGCTATCCAACCAAAACTTCTCCTTAATATATCGTTGTGCATTACCTGCCATTTTCACACTTAAGTGGAGGCTGCCAGACTATTGTGTACCTCCAGATGCATAACAGTTCATTGGTTCTTTAGTCTTGCCATTTTGGTTACCCTCATCTGCATCCAAGCATTACTAACGCTATGAGTCTGTGCTGGAAGGGGAGGTTTATGAGAAAGAGGATGGTGGGGAGATGATTACAACACTATCCCTTTAAGGGCCCTGCTAAGGCATATAATTAAGCTTGTTTTATCAGACTGATAAAAGACACACAGTAGTATGCCATAAATAAATAAATAAATGTTCTCCCTATTTTACATTTGTTTACTGGGAGTGTCCAACTGAGCCAAAATGGACCATTTTCAGCAGAGGCCCGGGGAGAAAGCCTCAAGTTACATATAATAAATAATGTAAACAATATAATTTAGAAAACAGGTTACATAGTAAACAGTGATAAACGTTGCATGAAGAAGAATGGTGATACAATCGCCTTGAAAAAGAAAAAGAAAACAAGCAATGGTAGTATAAATAATGCAGTAAGGATGGTTAGTAACACAAATTACACATTATGTTTTCTGGTTCTTGAGTGGACATATAAGAGACAATACATTAATGTGAAAATTAAACAATTAGAATATCAAAATATACAATATCAAAATGGTGGGTCTATATTAGAACATCGAAGTTTCAAAACTTCGAATGTTCTAATATCGACCCGTATTCAGTGAAAGCTGAAAATATCAAATGTACAGAAAACCAATTTTTTTTTCCTAGGGAAAGAATTTGGTTGTCCGTTCCTGTTGCTTTGGTATTTTCAGCGCTGTGGTGGAAAGTTACGGGTAGGGTTCAAGTAAGTGTGCGACTGAGCTCGGGTTAGGTTAGTTAGGGTTAGGGTGCGGGTTAGGTATGTGTGCGATTGTGTGGACATGAGGGTTAGGGCAGGTTAGGTGAGTTAGGGTTAGGGCGTGGGTTAGGTATGTGTGCGATTGTGCGAACATGAGGGTTAGGGCAGGTTAGGTGAGTTAGGGTTAGGTCGCGGGTCAGGTAAGTGTGCGATTGCTTGGACGTGAGGGTTAGGGCGGGGTAGGTGAGTTAGGGTTAGGGTGCGGGTGAGGTGAGTGTGCGATAGTGATGGACCTTAGGGTTAGGGTTTGGGTTAAGGTAAATGGATAGTTAGTGGTGTATGTATAGTTTAGTGTAGGGTTAGGTGTAAGATTTTAGGTGTATGTGTGTGTATTGCTGTTTGTTTGGTGTGCTTGTGTTGTGTGTATGTGTTTTGGAACAGCAAATTTTTTCCCTAGGAAAAAATTCGCTGTTCTGTATGTTCGATGTTTTCAACTTTCGTTGAATAGGGTTCAATATTAGAACATTCAAAGTTTTGAAACTTCGGTGTTCTAATATAGACTCAAAATGGAGTTAGGATTCAAGGAAGGAGTAAAAGGAAGGCTAAAAAGCAAACATACGAGATGAATAATATAGAACGAAGAGTGCAACAAATTACTGAGGGGTCACAGCCAGGTGTAGAGCATAGCCAGTTACTGATAAAGTGGGACTTGAGAAGGGTTTTGAATTTGGAGGGGTTAGCTGTGCAAAGACTGGACTGTGGAATTAAGTTCCAGATTTTGGAGATGTGTTTGGAGAATAAAATATCCCCATAGCTATTATTGGCTTTGGAGATTTCTACAAGAAGTTTGTTGGATGAGCGGAGGGTTCAGAGGATCATAGGAGGTTACTAGGCTATTGGCCCTGAGGCCCTTATAAGCCTAGCCAAGAGTTTAGCCTATGTCTAGACAAATCATCACCCAATGCCCCTTTCCAACAGGGACATGGGTGGAATTCCAGGGGTATATTTCTGTTTCCCATCCAGTTATCCAGGTTGCACATAAAAAGGTGAATGTTGGAAATGTAGGGTTTTACTAGGTTCTTAAGGACTGGACATTTGTCTGGTAGATAGATGATGGAATGGCAAATTGTGAGTTGGATGAGGTATAATAGGTGCGGGAGTTGAAACCAGTCTAGTTTGTGGAGAGTAGAGCAATGATGTGTTCTGTATGGGAGGTTGGTAGCAAATCTGGCTATTTTGTTGTAAGGGGCTTCCAGTTTATTTAGGTTTGTTTTCTTTTAATTTGTGAAAATTGAGGAGGCGTATAATGGAGTGGATAGTAGATGGCTTCGGGTATTGGCAGTTTTGGTGGTTTGGGTGAGAAATAGTTTGGCTCTATAGAGTGCCCCGAGTTTTATGTGGACCTTTTTTGTTTGGGATATGTGCAGGTCATAACTGAGGGATTTGTCAATGTTGACACCTAGTAGTTTGGTGTGGTCCACTGGCTCTATTTTGGTGTTATTAATGGAGTAGATGGTGAATGGGATAGGGGGTTGAGATGTTTTATTGTTGGTAAATAATACTAGTTTGGTTTTGTTGGGGTTGAGTATTAGTTGATTGGTGGAAAGGTAGTATTCAGTATCAGTAAATGTTTTTTGTGTTTTTTGCAAGAGTTCAGGGAGTAAGGAGGCTGAGCAGATGAGTGTAGAATCAGCTGCATATTGTATAATGTTAGCTGATGTGGTGGCTGAATTTAGATTATTTGTAAAGATTGTAAAGAGAAGTGGGCCAAGTATGGAACCTTGGGGTACGCCTACTGAGACTGGTAAGAGTGAGGATATATCATCCAGCCATTTTACAGCTTGCTGTCTGTCTGACATGTAGCTATGGAACCATGATAGGGTGGATTGTGAGAAGTTTAAGGCAGCTAATTGGTACAGAAGCTTTTGTTGGGAGAGAGTGTCAAATGCTTTTGACATGTCTAGGAAAACTGATGAAACATAAAGGCCATTGTTTCTTGATTGGTTGACTATATCTGTAAAGATAATTAGGGCAGATGTGGCACTATGCTTGGGTCTGAAACCATGTTGTGTATCTTAGAGGAGGTTTTTGTTCAGGAGGTAGGGTAGGATTTGTGAGTGTATACATTTCTCGAGGATTTTGGCAAGGGGAGGGAGTACTGCAATGGATCTGTAGTTTGATAAGACTGTCTATGTGCCTCCTTTGTGTAGGGGTACTATATGAGATATCTTCCAGAGTTTGAGTATGTATTCCTCACAGATAGACCTACTTATTAGTAGGGAGACTGGATAAGTAATGGCATCAGCTGCCAACTTCAGGAAATCATTGGGAAGGAGGTCAGCTGCTAGAGACAAAGGTTTAAGTTGATGGAGAAGTTTGTTAATGTAACCTGTAGGTATTGGTGTAAGGCTAAATGCTTCAGGATTGTTGGCAGAGGTGTTGGGTGCAGCTACTGAACTGGTAGTGTTATGATTTAGTAGGGACAGTATGGAATTAGTAAAGTAAGAGTTGAATTGACTGGCTATGCTTTTAGTGGTGTTAGGGGTGGAAGGGTTAGGAGTTGATGAATGTCTGGGATTAAGAAGTTGATTTATAGAGGCCCAAAATTTTGGGGGGTTATTTTGATGTTTCTGTTGGGCTGTTGAATAGTAGGTTTTTTTTTGTCTGTCTTTATTTGCTTTTTGACTGTTTCTTAACTGTTTGTAGTTTTGGAGGGTTGTTTGGTTTTTGTTGGCCAGGTAGTGGGACCGTGCTCTGTCTCTTTGCTTCATAAGGAGTTTAGTGTGTTTAGTTAGCCATGAGTTTAGTTTATATTTTATGTGGATTTTCCTGATGGGGCTACCTTGTCTAGGATTTCTAGGAATGTGTTGTTAAATTATTGGGTTGCATTATCTAACTGGAGGTATTTTAGTGAGGAACAATCACTTTGCTTCAAGAGGGAGTTAAAAATGTCTGCTAAGAAATTTTTTGCGTTACGGATGTGTTTGTATATGATGGATATTTTTAGGGTTTGCTTCATGTCTTAGGAGGTAGGTGGGTCAGTGATCACTGAGGGAATCCGGGAGACACCCAGACAGGGGGCATAAGGAGGGTCTTTTGTGAACAGCATGGGGGATCTTCTGATGGGTTAGTCTTTTGTGTTTTAGGTAAACCAAATGATGTGGGTGATAATAATTTAGGTTTCCACAATAGGTTGTTGGAAATGGAATCTAGATTTATTATAAATTATAACACTCTATTTCCAAATGGGATGAATTTAGAAATATAAAATTACAAAATCATAAAATTACAACATTATAAAATTATACATTTTGTATAACAATAGTATTTTATTTATGAAACATTCTATTTAAGAAATGGTTTATTTAGGATATGTTTAATAATGTATGTTGTTTAAAAAAAGTTTTTATGGAAAGCATTTGTGGCTTTAAGAAATTAAATATTTAATTGTTTTATTGAAACAAATTATTCATGCAAATGTTTTGGGATGATTTATAAGTGACTGTATTGTGTATTAGATCTATTCCATGAGAAGGCAAAGGCCGAGGTACCAGAATTGATTAAACAAATTCACTTATCACAGTCTGGCTGTTGCTTTGTTCAGCGACGTTGTTGTTTTGGAATATATTTTGTTTTCTTGAGTGTTTAACTAGGCATAAGGAGGGTCTATTAGGGAGAATTCAGTCGTGTAGATTTTTTTTTTTTGCTGCGTTTGTCATTCCTAGTTGGGGTGGCAATGATTTGGGTAAAGCTGATGGGGTTAAAATAGTTTGATGGGTTTTGGGGAAGAACAGAAAGAACAGTCTAGGTTGAAATCTCTGCCAATTTTTGATTATTGTGGAATTGTTGCCTGTGTGGGTGTAGACTGCAAGGATGAGGATGTGTTTGTTATTGTTTAGTTATAAGCTGTATACAAGTACTTCTGAGCTATTTGTATAAGTGGGGTGGTCATCTAATATTTCTAAGTTAAGTGTGTCCTTATAGATAATTGCAAAGTCATCATGTTGTTTGTTAATTCTGTCTAATCTATGAATATTGTAACCCTGGGTTAGCGATTCACTGCCTTTGATGTGTGGTTTTTGTGAGGTTTCAGTTAGTATGACTATATCGGGGGTATACAGGCTGAGGGTATCATGGAATTGCTCAACTTTGTTAAGGATACTCCTTAGGTTAACATTTAATAGGAAGAGAAGGAGGGCAGAAGAAGAGAAGCCCAGAAGATCTGTGCCTCAGGGAGTTTATGAATTATTGTAGTTATCTGTTGGTAAGAACTAGTTTTCATGCAGTCCAGAAAATTGTGAATGAAAAGCAATAATATGAATGTGTGCATTAGAAAGACAGAGTAGGTCCATTCCCAGATGAGAATCTCATTTGAAAATAGAAACGTTATTGCAAGTATAAAATAGCATTTCTTTGTAATAGAATTGAACCTATCACTGCTACCTTTATAATCTCTGAAACTGAAAATATCAACTTCCTTTATCAAAGAAATGTGAAAGATCAATAGAAACAAGTTTTGAACTGAGTCTTTCTGAAATAAAACACTTTAGTTCTTCATACTGGAGTTTTTGAATCATCTGGTTGTGAGAACATAATTACATAAATACATACAAATATTTCAAGCACGGGCTCTAATGCCCTTCTAGCTTGCCAATATACCAAAACATTTGTTCCCACAATAAGTGCCCAGGCTGTTCTTAAAAATATTTAAACTACTACTTGCTTTAATGTCAGTTGGTAGTCTGTTTCATACATCAACCTCTTTCTCAGAGAGCAAATTGGTGCACTTCTCATGCCTATAGAATCTTCTACATGTTGTCTGATGATTCTCTAGTACTTGTTGATAACTCCACAAATTACCAGAGGTAGTTGCCTGTAAATGCCCTATATACCTGAATAAGATCTCCTCTTAAATATCTATAAGAGACACTGTACAAGTTCAGATATTTTAGTCTTTCATAATAACTTACATTTTCACATCCATGGATGCCCTTGGTATATTTTGCTGTACTCTTTCCAGTTTACTCAAGCTTGTTTTCTTATGGAGTTTCCATATTGTTATTCCATACTCAAGTTTGGGTCTACTGTAACTAACAAACAATGGCTTCATCATTTTTGATTTCACAGACTTTATAAATCTTTTTATACAACCTAATGCTGTATAACTATCATTTACCAATTGGTTAATATGATTAGAAAAATTCATAGCTGGAGCTACCCATATACCCAGGTCCTTAAAGGAGTCTACACTTTTAATCACTATGTGCTGTATTAAATATTCACATTTCAATTTATGTCTCCCAAATGTCATATGCTTAGCTTTTGATGTATTTATCAGCATATTATTTTCCTGTAACCAAATGGTCAATTTAGTCAAGTTATTTTGCAGACATGCCTTATCTGTAACACATGTAATCAGTTTACCCAGTTTCAGGTCATCTGCATGTAGACTGTAGAACACCTCAGAAAGTTAGGTCTGAAAGATACAATCTAAATAAGTAAGGGCCTAGGACAGAGCCTTGTGGGATACCCTGACTGTAACCAAGAATTTCACCTGTCCAGTTGCTGTGTGATACTTGCCATGTCCTATTTGTAAACCATGCCGCTATCCATCTTATCAAGAGTACATCAATACCTAGTTGTTCTAATTTATTGATCAGTGTTTTGTATATAGCCCTGTCAAATGCTGAAGTTAAAGCTATATAAATTACATCACAGCACAGCACAAATTTTCATTCATAGCTGTTGTTATATTGTTATAGAACATCATGTTACAGGTGGTAATAGATCTATTTTCAACATATGCATGCTGACATATGGTTTCAAGTCCCAACCTGTCCAATTCTGACAATAACTTATCCAATATTATCTTCTCCATTATTTTTCCATAACATGAAAGTAGACTTAACGGTCTATATGACTCTGGGTTTGTCCTACTCCACTTTCCGTTAAAAACAGGTTTAATAAGCATATGTCTCCAGTCTTGAGGAAACTCCCCATATTTATATGACCTAGTGAATAATAGATACAATGGTACCATAAGTTCTTGAAGTGTTCTCAGGTCCTTACTAATTCCGTCTCCTCCCTGTGCTCTGTTTGATCCAGTTTGCCCAGTTCTTTTTCAATATAATCTAATTTGATTCCAGTATCTGAGGTTACCTGGTTATCACTAGGACAACGTATCACTCCTTTTGTGGAGCCAAACTGGTTTGCTTAAGATTTTGTACATATATCTAAAATGTGTTGTCTCTGAGAATACATTTTAGAATCTGCACACAGTTTATCAGTTTGTATATCTTTACTTCTTCCACATTTTATGTATCTATAAAAAGGTTTCTTGTGCTTAATCCTCTTATAGAAATTTTCTTCAAATTTTTCTTGATCTTGTCTAACACTGTGCTTAATCTTTGTCCAGCTTGTTTATTTCAGTTTTGAAAATTGTAGTTCGACCTCTCTTCCATTTCTTATATTTTGTTGTCTCTTACCTTAATCAAGTATCTTGTTCTTATAGAAATATATCCCCTTGATGTTATATGCCTCGATCCTGATGTTAATTTTTTTTTTTTTTATCTCAAAACGATTTCTCTTTCAAAACTTCCCACATTCCATCTGCATTTTTTCCACTGAACATCTCACTCCAGTTAGTTTTACATAGTGTCTGTTTTGTTTCCATAGAATCTGTAATTAACCTTCTGTGTATTGGTTTAGATTTCAGTTTGGCAGAATTATCTACCAACAAATTAACCTTTATAACCCATGATCACCGCACACCAATGGTGGTAAAACTTGACTTAAAGCAACAGTCATTTCTTTAGGAACACAAACAATATCTAGTATGCTCCCTTCCCTGGTAGTTGTTTTTACAATCTGAAGCAATTGTTGTTCCTGAGTATACACTGTGAATAATTTCCTTACTAATGATGTTGCATTAATATTATTCCAGTCTGTTTCTGGTAAATGCAAGTCCCCAGCTAATATTATTATTCTCTATTTTGTTTCATGCAAGAAATGTATGAATTCCTCAAGCTCAACTGCACTTGACTTTGGTGGTCTGTACACACCAGCAATTGTTATATTTTCCAGGCTTCTCTTTATTGTCACAGTTACACAGTCTATAGTATTGGTGTTATCACTGAACATGTAATAATCACAAGTCTCATATGTATCTTTAATCCCTATCATAACACCTCCACCTGATTTTTTGTTAGAATGTCTGATACAGTAAAAACATGTATACCCTGACAGAACTGGTTTCCAGTCATTGTTCTTTAACCATGTTTTACAAACTATAACAACATCCGTCTTGTGGGAACGTAGCAAATTTTAAAATTAAAATAAAACTTTATTACCAATGCTCCTAGCATTAACAGCCATCAGAGATGCATCAAATGTTGCTCTCTGTGAACTGTTACATTTTTAACCTAGCAAAAATCCTGTCTCGTGTTTGTCAATTACAAAATGTCTGCTGCAAGAATTCTCATCCCTGATCTTGATAAATGCATGCTATCCTGTCTAAACATGTGCCAAAAACTAGGCATTTTTTCCATGTAGGTATTTACCCAAAAAATCTTTTCAATCACAGTGACCTGACTATCCTTTCTATAGGTGATTTGTGAAAAATATGTCCTAACAGCAGTACAAGCTGTACTAAGGGCTGTTAGTTGTTTCCTAGCAGTCAGGGAATCCTTGGGGATGAGATCATTTGTACAGACATGAATAAAACAGATCTGTACCTCCTTACATTAAGCTATTCCAAGGCTTGCCACACATCTTCTACTTTTGCTCCTGGAAAGCATAACACTGTTCGATGTTCATTATCATCTCTGCAAATATAAGTATCAATTCCTCTAATAACTGAATCTCCAATTATAAGAATATCTTTGCTGACCAGCTCTGAAGAATTTTCAACTTCTAATACAGTCATTTCTGCTCTATCAATTGTTACGAAGGATAGATTTTCATCACTATTAGTCTTCTATTAATCCCACTGTTTTCATTGTGTATTAAAGTCTCATCCAGCTGGCACTGTAAATCCACAGCTTGAGCCATGTAGTCAACATCTGTCTCTCTTCTTTTTTTTTTACAGTAATGTTCTTCAATCCTTTCATGTTCAGTTTTGATTTCTTCCTTTTCACCTGCCCCTTGCCTCTTTTTTCTACCCTCTCTTTTAAAAAAATTATGCCTTTTTCTGTAGACTGAAGGTTTTCTGATAGAAAAATATTATCATTCCCTGTAACCTGTGTGTTACATAACAAAGCAGCTTCCTTTTTAGTAGGTATTCTCTTTACTTTACAGACAGTTTCTTTTTCTTCCTTGTTACTTGTTTGTCTATTTATTTGTTTATTTATTTGACATTTGTTTACTGGGGTGGTCCATCTGGGTCTACAGAACCCATTTTCAGTGGAGACCTGTGGAGAAAAGCTCCACATACAGTGCCAAATGCATTATAGTTCAAA
Source organism: Protopterus annectens (assembly GCF_019279795.1). Lineage (NCBI taxonomy): Eukaryota > Metazoa > Chordata > Ceratodontiformes > Protopteridae > Protopterus > Protopterus annectens. Next base: position 674,992,688 of record NC_056749.1, on the reverse strand, counting down.
AACAATACAAGTGGCATGGGGATACAAAAACAAGCTGATAGAACGTAAACTAGGTTACAAGATATACTACACATCTGGATAATTCTATAGACTTGTATCATTATAGACATTTGTAGTCATTCTACCAATATATACATAACCTATGAGTAAATAAAAAGCACACAAGTAGTATGTAGGTAGTACAATGTAGGACATTGGCTGTTATAGTACATGAAAAATACAATGACGGTTTCATTTAGGAAAATAATAGCAGAAGAGTTAGTGATGCAGATAGCGAAAGTGTTAAGAAGAACAGAGCCATTATTGACCGAACAGTAACTTAAGGATATGGTATAGAAACAGAGAAGGAGTTACAAGAGTTACATTAGGATCTTGTAGACTGTGAAGGAGTGAGATGCGACAGAAGAAGCAAATGAAGCTAGTGTGGAAGAGAATGAGCTGAGCATTAGGCTGGATTTATGCAGGAGCAGAGCCATGTATTTTTGACATGATTTTTTAAAGAGGTTTTAAAGCGTGTTAGGGCAGGCACAGACCTTGTAGCAAGAGGTACTGAATTCCATAGTTTAGAGACAGAATATGAATACACAGAGTGACCTGGCATTTTGTGAGTTTTGATATAGCTAAGTGATTTTTTATCTTCAGATCATAGGGATCTATTTGGTGTATAAGGTGCGACTAAGTTGGCTAGTGTAGGGCAGGTAGTAGGCTTAAAAATAAGATTATGCAAAGTGGGTAGCTGAACAAAAGCAAGTTGGTTGGGAAGTTCAAGCCAGTTTAGTTCTAGTGGAGGTTTACTGTGATGTGTGTGATATTTAAAGTTTGTGGCAAACTTTGCAACTTTGTTGTAGCACTGTTCTATCTTGCTTAGGGTAGAAGTTTGTAAATTAGTTAGAATATGGGCACGGTAAAGAAGGGAGGGAAGTAAAAAGGTTTTCACAAGGGAAACTTTGGTTGCTGTAGTTAAGAAATGTTTGTTTCTATATAAAGTCCCAGTTTTTGATGAGGTTTCTTTATATTTTGCTGTGTATGGTGGTTGAAGGAAAGTTTTTTGTCAATGATTACTCCTAGAAGTTTGGTTTCCTGCACTGTTTCTATGACAGTGTTGTTAGATGCCAAGATGTTGACAAGATCGGCGACAGGAAATGTGTTTTTGGGGTGGAAGAGTACTAATTTAGTCTTCTTTGGATTAAGAGAGAGTTGGGCATTTGTTAGCCAGGAGTCAACTGCAGTAAAGGGCTGTTGAGTTTTTGAAAGCAGTTCTGGCAGTGATTGAACAGTACAGATTATGCTGGAGTCATCAGCATAGTGAATGAGTGTTCCAGGGTGGGAGAAAGTGCGAAGGTTTCTAGTGAAAATGTTGAAGAGTAGGGGTCCGAGGATGGAGCCTTGTGGAACTCCAGTAGGGTTGTGGAGAAAGGGTGAGTTCATCAGACCATTTCACTCCTTGCTTAGGATCCTTGAGGTAGTTCTGAAACCATTTTACTATGTTATGTGAAAAGCCCAACTTCGACAGTGTGTTTAGTAGTAAGGGGTGAGAGACTGTGTCAAAGGCCTTAGAGATGTCAAGGAATATTGAGCCTGTATAGCATGCTGCATCTCTGGCCTTGTTCAGAGTGTTTGTAAAGGATAATAGGGCTGTATATGTGCTGTGGTTGGGTCGGAAACCATGTTGGGTTTGGGTTAAAAGATTGTTTTGCAATAGGTATTGCATTATCTGCTAATGGATACCTCTCTTGAGAATTTTGCATATGGGTGACAAGATGGATATAGGATGGAAATTGGTTAGCTCAATAGTGTTGCCTCCTTTGGGGATGGGGGTGATGTGAGACTGTTTCCATATGGTTGGTACTACCAGTTCAGATAAATACATATTAATAAGGAAACTGATTAGGTAGATGATTGAGTTTGAGGTAGTGTGGTGGACGATTATCAGCTGAGGTGGAGCAGAGTTTTAGTTTTTGGAGTAGTTTCTTTATGATGTGTGTGGGTACGGGCTAAAATGAGAATGGGGGTTGTATGACATTTTGTTGAGTAGGGGGTTATTAATGATAGGGTTAGAGGTAGTAGTTGGTATAGGATTGGTGCCTAAATAGGCTGTAGGGTTGGGGGGATCCAGTGTTAGGGGTGTAAGTTAGTAGGTCTGATATTGATTTTCTGAAATGCTTGTTAAAGTTTTCGGCTATTTGTAATGGAGGGGTATCAAATTATGGGGTGTGATCTCTATTTTTTCCAGGGTAAATTAGTCTAGATAAGGACCCTCAAAGTTTTGGGGGAGATCGTTTTTATGCTGGAGTTGAAGCTGGGAAAAGTATGATTTCTTATCTTTAATGATTATTTTGTCACTTTGTTACACAGTGTTTTGAAGTTGACATGATTTTTTTTTCACGTTTGTTTAGTTTCCATGTTTTCCAGGCTAGGTCCCTTTGCTTCATCAGGTGTTTATATTCCTTAGAGAGCCATGGGACCGAGTTCTTTTTTATTCTTTTCATACGAATGGGGGCTAGGGTATTAAGTATGTGAAGGAAGGTGTTATTAAAGTATAGTACGGCATCATTAAGGAGTAGTAGTTTAAGGGGTGTCCAGTCTATTTCATGTAGGAGATTGTTGAATTTATGCTGACAAAAATTAGTTAAATTCCTAACCAATTTTACAGTGAGTACTCTTTGTTGTTGGTAGTTTGTTCTAATGGCATAAATTGGCAGATGATTGCTCAGTTGTGAACTTCTTCCTTTCTTTCTTGTTCTATTTACTTCTAAACAATCCAGATCCTCAAATTGCTGAATACTTGCATCCAGAATTCCAAAGTTGTCAGAGGCATCGTCTTGTTTCATATGGGTTGAATGATCTTTACAGACAATTGATGCATCATTTCCTAAATGTGTTCTATTTGTTCTTTGCCTAACATTATTTATCTCACAAGTCCAGTCATTAATATATGTAACAACAGTTCTCCAAGCCATGCCAATTGCACAAGTGCAATCATCATCATTAAGTCTAGATTTACTTCTAACAATGGTAAGCAAATCATCCAACTTTTGTCACGAGGAACACAGATCACCAGTGTTATCAGCTGTTACCTTTAAATATGCATAGCATTTATTACACTGTACAAGATATTTGTGCATTAGCAAATTAATTGCATACTCATTTAAGGAATCCATATGCAGCTTCAAACGGATAAAATATTGTAAAAGAATAATCAAAACCAGTAACCACAGAATTCAAAGAGAACTTAAATCAACTTCTACGACAAAACTCACACCGGCAATATACAACTAAATACTAAAGTACGTACATTAAAGTTGTTTTGACCGTACAAGTTCTGCAAGCCAGGCAAAAACTGTAATCCACTAAATATTGCTAGCAGTTGCACTTCTTTTTAACAGTAAAGATCAATAAATCACAAACCAAGGTAGGATTGTTTACATATTCTCTGGATTTTCCTCTCTACAGTCTGTGTGAATTTATAGCTGTCTAGGCCCCTTGGGGTGGTCAGAGCTTGCCTTTCTAAAACCTATCCCTTTCTAACAACCAAAAGTGAAATTCAAGGTAAAACAACAAAATATGAATCAAAGTAAATCTTGTTAACAAGCTATCCCCTCCTACGTACAGTGAAAAACAATGATAAATAAAATATAAATTCAAATAAAACTTCTCTTACCATTCATCTCCACAGTAAACCACAAACCAAGGTAAGATTGTTTAGATATGCTCTGGATTTTCCTCTCTGCACTCTGTGTGAATATAGC